>NC_091825.1:109721933-109906933 GCF_038994185.2 Dermacentor albipictus | reverse complement strand
CAATCCTGCCTCCTCTTCTAAAACAGCGCTGTGACGTGATTTGGCGAAGCGGCTGTTGCTTTGTATTTGAAACAGTTTCTCATCTTGAAGCGTCTAAACTTCCGCAATAGCCAGTCGCTCAAGCGTAACCACGTTGCACTTTCTTTAACCGATGCCCGTCCTTTGAATTTACCCTACCCTACCCACACAAAAAGAAAAGTAATACATAATAAAAGAGAAACTGCCCAATGGCAGTCTTCGCCTGCAGTGACGACATAAGAGACATTTTGAAGCAAGAGGGATGACCACGAAAAAGTGGGGAACGAAATCGAAACATATAAGAATTCGAGGAGAGCCTTTCAGTGCTAGAATCAGCAGTATTTTATCCTATTGAGAGGCCATCGGGACAAAGCAGGAGGGTTGATGCTTGGCTGAGTCCGTGTGTGGTTTCAGCTGGACTTCCCCTCGTGCTGACGACGGCGGTTCTTATAGCACGGCGGCTATCGGCTGCAGTGCTGGACGCTGCAGCGCCGAGTTGGCAGATCTTGCGATGGTTTAGCCAACGATGCAGCTTCTAAGATTCTGCGGACTCTACTGGACGCACACACGCAGCCTTTCAAAAGCGAAATGCCGCCTCGGCACTTTGTCCCGTTTTACTGCTTTCGTTATGGGACACCACTGCTTGACAGGAACATTGATGTTCGAAAGCCCATTTGACCTATCGACGGTGCAGTCTTCTGATAAAATAGGCTTTGGCAGGCAGAAGACAAATACGCCGCAGCAAATAAAATATATTTTAAAACAGTGATATTTCGGCCTCCACGCGGTTGTCTTGTTCAGAAAGTTCTGTTAATTGAGATGGAACAGCCGGAAGAATGCTAGTTCCTAGCTCTCCAGTGTGGCTCTAGTAAAACCCCTGCTATACCTGTGAAGCGCGAATAGGACAGGCCGATGCGTAGCGTTCGCAGCGGTCTGTCCGGTATGACACGAGTATATGGGCCCCTTTAAAGGAATTATCGGTTTTGCGAATTTTACATGCCGCGAAGCCTGAGAGGCAAGGTCAAGCATGCCGTAGAATGTCGTTTTTCACTTGCAGTTTCAACACTGTGAGACGCCACGGTTAAAGCGCGGTACATTTAAACTACGAACGTTGCCGGTGTTTTGTTGCTAATATTTGAGTAAACTCGCTAATCGAAGCCGACCACGCACCGCTTATGGCGACCCACGCGCCTTTATCTTTCCCTGCTTTCGTCTCCAGGGTACACATAACTCGTGAAACAACGGATAAGCATGTGCGATAACAAGGTGGTGCCTTCCTGCAGCCATTTGTACTCTTTCCCCCTCTCTATCTACAATAATAGACGCCTGGTGGCGCCACTTTCCTCAGCGACGAACACTTTGACGATGTCCGCGTACGTACTACATATGTACGCGACTCTCGCCGGACCCCCTCTGTTTTTCCCCATCTCCATTCTATTTATGCCCGCCCTTTCTTTCATTCCATTATTGTTGTTGTTCCATCGTCGATCGCATGACTGCAAGCACCGCGCCCGCTATGTTCGACGGCATTTCCCATCCATCTCGACGCCCGAGGACCCGCCTTCCAGCCAGGCTCGTTATTAACAACTGCAAAGTGTACCCAACGACGTGGGACGACGAACGCGTACACCATGGAGAGGGAATAATAATAATAAACAAAAGTAAAAATTCTATGGCGGTCTGATTGCGGCACCCTCCCTCTCACGTTATTTCTTTCTTTCTTCGACAATTTTTACTTCCTTCGATTTTCCTTTTCGTTCTTTCTCTTTCTTTCTCTCGTGGCTATGCTGCTTCTTTGTGCTCATTATACGGTTTCGTATATCGATGTGTGCATACGCCCTCAGCAGCGCCGGTGGTGTCTGTGTGCGTGCGCGTACGCGCTGTCTTGCACTACGCGTGCGGAGAAAAAAATCGACAAACGTGAAGCCGACGCCATTGGGTGTTGCAAAGGTGTCGTAAAAAAAAAAAAAAGAACGGAGACTTAGAGTGGATGAACGATAGCTTTTGAGATAATAAGATGGACGCGCAGTAGTGTGTAGTACGGGGCAGAAGATGCTAGCACGAGAGACAAGATTTTTTTTTTTTCTGAAATGACGATCAAGTAGAGGAAAGGGGGATCACTCGATGAATGTCTATATACAGCACATGTGAGCTGACATGTTGTCAGTCTCGATATTATATGTTTTATATACCGATAATGTGAGCGAGAAGAATTAGGGGCTGGATTTTTTTTTGTAACAACAATATAATGTAACAGAGAGTAGGTGCTGCCTAAAACGAGGCGGCCATGACATGTTTCCAACTCCTGCAATTGCTTCCGGCGGGTGCAGTCCGCAGTAGCATAAACTTCGAGATTGGTTTCCGTCACTGGGAGAGAGCCGACGCTAGAAGTCGCTTTGGACACCACCCACGGAGCCAAGGAAAGCAATGAGGAAATTAAAGTTGTTTCTTAATTGAAATGTAGAATTCATAAAATTAAAAGTGGGAGAAAGGAAAGGCCACTGCCTGTTAAAACAGAACCCACAGCCTCCACATAAAGCGTGTGATGCTGTCATTTCAGTTTCTTATGTACATTCGTAATAAACCTATATAGCCCTGAGAGTCTTAACGCGGCAAAGTCAAGACGCTTCGCGTTTGCTTTTAAGCCGAACCTCAGATAGTTTTAGTGCAAGTAAACAGAATAAAACTAAAATGTAAAACAAAAGCAAGAACGAGCGAGAACAGGTGAAAAAAAAACTGAGCGCGCCTGCTAAAGTTATAGCTCCGATCTGCAGGTTGTTATTCTTCCATTGCTTCGCATTTTCCTGATGTTCATCGTAAAATTCATTCATTCATTCATTCATTCATTCATTCATTCATTCATTCATTCATTCATTCATTCATTCATTCATTCATTCATTCATTCCCATGAAATAGGTGAAGGCAGGAATTCAGGGATGAACGACGACTCAGGTGTATCCGATGTTTGTAAGTTATGCAACATAACCAACACATGGGGGGGTTTTCAACCGAATTCCTTCTCCGATGATCGTACGGCGTGTTGGGATACACTAATCCAATTAAACTGACAGTTGACTGATCACTTGCGGTATATTGCCACGAGACAGTGAACGGGCTGTTACTGTCGGCCGGACGGAGACGAGGGTGACGAAGTGGTCCGAGGCACGCGTGAAAGCCTTGCATCAGCCGGCGCTGCTTGTGACTGTTGTAACCTTGTGTATATAGTTACTAGTATACTGTATATACTCTCAGAAATGGAAGAAGCCTAAAAGCAGTGTAGAAGAAATTAGGACTAGGCAAGAATCAGATGTATGCGCTAAGAGACAAAGCAGACAATATCATCACTAATATGGAAAAGATAGTTCAAGTGGCTGAGGAGTTCTATAGAGATTTATACAGTACCAATGGCACCCACGACGATAATGGAAGTGGGAATAGTCTAGAGGAATTTGACGTCCTACAAGTAACGCCGGAAGAAGTAAATAAAGCCTTGGGAGCTATGCAATGAGGGAAACCAGCTGGGGAGCATCAGGTAACAGCAGATTTGTTGAAGGATGGTGGGCAGATTGTTCTAGAAGAACTGGCCACCCTGTATACGCAATGCCTCCTGACCTCAAGCATACCGGAATTTTGGAAGAACGCCAGCAAAATCTTAATCCATAAGTAAGGAGACGCCAATGACTTGAAAAATTATAGACCGATCAGTTTACTGTCCGTTGCCTACAAAGAATTTACTAAAGTTATCGCAAATAGAATCAGGAACACCTTAGACTTCTGCCAACCAAAGGACCAAGCAGGATTTCGTAAAGGCTACTCAATAATAGACCATATTCACACTATCCATCAGTGATACAGAAATTTGCGGAATATAACCAAACCTTATATATAGTTTTCATTGATTACGAGAAAGCATTTGATTCAGTCGAAACCTCAGCAGTCATGCAGGCATTACGGAAGCAGGGTGTAGACGAGTCGTATGTAAAAATACTGAAAGATATCTGCTCCACAGCCACCGTAGCCATACATAAAGAAAGCAACAAAATCCCAATAAAGAAGGGCGTCAGGCAGGGAGTACTATCTCTTTAATGCTATTCACAGCGTGTTTACAGGAGGTATTCAGAGGCCTGGATTGGGAAGGATTGGGGATAAGAGTTAACGGAGAATACCTTAGTAACTTGCGATTCGCTGATGATATTGCCTTGCTTAGTAACTCAGGGGACCAATTGCAATGCATGCTCACTGGCCTGGAAAGGTAAAGCAGAAGAGTGGGTCTAAAAATTAATCTGCAGAAAACTAAAGTAATGTTTAACAGAGAAGAGCAGTTTTCGGTAGGTAGCGAAGCACTGGAAGTGGTAGGGGAATACATCTACTTAGGGCAGGTAGTGACCGCGGATCCGGATCATGAGACTGAAATAATCAGCAGAATAAGAATTGGCTGGAGTGCGTTTGGCAGGCGTTCTTAGATCATGAACAGCGGTTTGCCATTATCCCTCAAGAGAAAAGTGTATAATAGCTGTGTCTTACCAGTACTCACCTACGGGGCAGAAACCTGGAGGCTTACGAAAAGGATTCTACTTAAATTGAGGACGACGCAACGAGCTAATGGAAAGAAGAATAATGGGAGTAACGTTAAGGGATAAGAAAAGGGCAGATTGGGTGAGGGAACAAACGCTAGTTAATGACATCTGAGTTAAAATCAAGAAAAAGAAATGGGCATATGGGCACAGCATGTAATAAGGAGGGATGATAACCGATGGTCATTAAGAGTTACGGACTGGATCCCAAGAGAAGGGAAGCGTAGCAGGGGGCAGCAGAAAGTCAGGTGGGCGGATGAGATTAGGAAGTTTGCAGGGTCAACATGGCCACAATTAGCACATGACCGGGGTAGTTGGAGAAGTATGGGAGAGGCATTTGCCCTGCAGTGGGTGTAGCCAGGCTGCTGCTGATGCTGCGGCTGATGATGATATACTTATAATTTGGAAGTACATGTTATCCCCGTAACATCTTTTTTGATGGAGATGCAGGGTATCGATCCCAGCCTTTACGGAATCGCAACCAGAACTGCTTACGCAGTGCCTGACCGCATCGAGAAACAAATAGACCAAGGCGGAAGGGAAACGAAATACGAGAGCAGAGAATCAGAGTACCATCAGTTCATCACCTCAACGTCATTATCAGCCTTTCCTCTCTCTCTCTCTCTCTTTATTTCTTTTTTGTTCACTGCAGGGACGAAGATCACTTCCAGCGATCTGCAATTGCCCTTCTCTTGCATCAGCCAAATTGAAGTGTAGAATGGCTGAAAACCCCGGAAACGGCACTAGTAAAGATATATCAATATAAATAAGAAAGACGAGAGAATCGTCGGAGACGGACAACGGGCCGGCAAGCGGAGGGGCACAACAGAAAAGGCGCTATAGCGGCATAAACCCGAGAACTTCCCCGTATCGATTGTGGTTACCGGAGCGAGGGAATCGATGGAGCGATATGGCGCGCATTAACTCTGCTCCCCCATATCCCTTCCTTCCTCTCCTTTTCACCCTTCTCCTCCCGTTTGCTCCCTCCTCTCTCTCTTCGACTAACGCCTCCCTCACCGCCGTGCGCCGGCACGCCCGTGACGGTGGAATGCTACCAAGACGAACCGCGCTGCGCGCCAGCCGTGAGAGGGGCTTCTCCGCAATACGATTTGTTCACTTTCTTTCAGCGTCGAGTTATTGGCTTTCCGTAGAGCAGCGTGTTGTGCTCCACCGCGTTTGGCTTTGTCCGTAAGCGGAACTCCAATGTAGTGTAGAAAATACAAAAACATATGCAGATACCAACGCGCATCTTGGAGTCTATATGTGAATCGAAGTTTTCGCGAAGCGGTCAATCAAGCGCTGTAAACTTTCCCATTTATTTCCTGCATATTTAACAGTGAAACTGGCGGCACGCGCGCTCGTGCTGCGCAATTTGACGCAAGCGGTAATCATCTTAGCGAGCTGGTTGTTCGAGCTGGTTGGCGTTGGCACAATAAGATAAATATGCATACGTGCGGTTGTGGACGAACGGCTATAGAGCATAGCGCTGCTATGCGGGAGGGAGCAAGGTTCGATCCCACCACAGGGCACATAATTCTAATATTTAAGGATGTGAGCTGTTCTCCAAGGTTGCAGCACCCAGCTGGCCGCGCTGTAGGAAACTTCGGGATGGTTCGCAAAGAAAGCTTCGCTTTGAAGAAGAAATACAAATGGCTTGAGTTTAATTTCCGAAAGTTACATGCTGCTTCGATTGGCCAGCCAGTAAAATTTGGACCACCTGAGATTCTCTACCGCGCAGCCAAGGCGCAGTACGTGGACTTTCTCGCGTTCCGTCGTTCCCCGCCGGAATGTTCTCACCGTGGCCGCGAATCGATCCCAAAACGCGTCCTGAGCGTCCTGAATCCTGTCCAGAAAACGTCCTGAGCGTCCTGAAAACGCGTCGTGAATCGATCCCGTCCTGAGCATCAAATGCGATAGGTCGCGATCAACCGCTGCGAGTGCTTCAAAATTCAATCAAGATTAGGTAACCGAATAATTTGAACGAAGAAAGCGCTAAAAGTTATGGTAGTTCGTTTTAGAGCGCAGTTCTTAGACGTCCGTTCCTGGGTTGGTCGTCGGCGTCCCTCGGCGTAGATGTAGATATCGAGCCTATGAATGTTGTCGGCACGCATATCCACTCTGGGGGATCGGCCAAGAACCGGGTAGTTCAATGCAACAATAAGAAAAACAGTATTACAAAAAAATGTGAACAGAATTTGTGAATAGATATATGGGAAATAACAGATAGATTCTGGCTTATGAGCTTAATAGAACGAAACAATAAATGAAAACGAGTAATACAGCTAACCTAATTGATTTTGTAGAAATATAACGTAATCTGAAGTTCAGGTTTTATAGTTCAAATTTTTCTGACCCTGTACTAAAATCCTGGATGGCATCGCCAACCCTCCTGTGGTTGTTTCCAAAGGTCGAGGCCCCCAGAGGTAGTAAATTTTGAATATTGAAGTCTAGTCTTAGAAGACGGAACGGCGTTTCTCATGTTCTTTTTCTCAATTCAGAATATCTTTGACAATCAACGAGAAAATTATATATAATTTCATGTTCCCCGCAAAAGGGACAGTTCGGTGAGGGATCCAGACCAGCTCTGTGCAGATAAAAATTTAGAAATGGAATTTGGCAGCGTGGTCTAGTGGCTGTGACCTGGAGTGCTCGCGTTTGACATAGACGTAACCGCGCGAACGTGCTTGTGTCACTGCTCGCGCGTTCGTTGTCGTCGTCGTCTTCCACATCCGGCTCCGATGCCGCTCATCATGCCGGCGTTCCCACACTGCATGCCCCTCCCTTTGCGAAGGCGCTGACTGCACTGGCCCACTGCCAGCCGGTGCGGTGATTTCGGCATCAAGTTCCTTGCCTCAACATATCGCGAAATGCAAACACGTATCGAGCTTCGCTCAAATTTCGCATTAGGGAGTATCGTAATCGTCGTACAATTTTTTAACTCGTAAATGTTCCAGTAGCTGGGACTTATCAGTCTATACGAGATGAACCGAGGTAATTCGAGTGTGCCACATCGAAGACCATTGATGGTCCGACTGCACGCGTGAGGTGGTACGTGTCATTCCGCCGGAAATAGTCTTTTATTTCAAGCTTTTAATTAGACAGCATTTATATCTCAATTTCAAGTTACTAATTTAACTTCGATTTACCGCCTTGATTCATGACCGATTTCCCAGAGTGGGCGGCGCGATATCGCTAAGGAAAAAGAACAGCAACAAAACAGTGGAGAATGAAGACAGTCGTGCGACGGCTAGCTGTACGTGTTGGTAGTTATTTGTCACAGTTTATTCCTCCATTTTCATTCATTTATATTAGCCAAGTTCTGGTTGTATTGTATCTCACACACCTATTCTCAAAATGTGGTGAAATTTTTTTTTTTTGCGCTTTATATGATACATCATATTACACTGGCCTATCCGATTCTTAGCTTTCTTCTAGATCGATAATGTGCAGTTTATACTCAAGGCGCTAACATATAGATCGACGTTTTCTGGGAGGGGGCACCGTCATAAATAGCGGAACCCGGTTTAAACACACCTCTTTGGTAGACTTCATTTTTGCTTTCCGACCTTCCCAATGACTAAAAACTTCTGTGAGATGCGGCGTCACTTTCATTAGAGCTATTTGTCTGGAAATGGCTGGCGAGCGTAGCCATAAGTCCAAAGGCGCTCGCGTAGCCGAGATCTTGAGTGCATTAAAAGACCGGTTGTATGGAATAACCTTGGATGGACCTGGAGAAGCTGCTGGTTCAGGTGGACGCCGTCTCAGGTGGAGCTTACACAGTGTGTCTGGCAAGTGCCTTTTTTCAATATTCCCTTGCTCTCCCAGGTTTTCCCAAGCTATTGCAGTGAAAATTCCCTGATTTAATAAAATTTGGGACTACGGGCACCAGTTTTTAAGCACAATGTTTCTCACAATGTCCTAAAAATTGAACAATTTCGAAGAAACAAAACTTGTGAGAACATATTCAGGTTATATCAGAAGCCGGGAACATGTAATCGCCTTTTGTTGAAGAGTATATATATATATATATATATATATATATATATATATATATATATATATATATATATATATATATATATATATATATATATATATATATATATATATATAATATGGTAAGCAACTCGCTTTTCGATGTCCCACTTCAGGCGCCAACATACCTTTACCAACATAAAGTGGCAGGCTAGTAGCCAATGAAGACAAGTTATCACAACTGGGTCTTCATTGTGCAGCAGTCGCAAGCTGCACCAGCTGCATTATCCACCTCCTTCCTGCGCCTACGGTCCCTCCGCAAGTTGCGGCATCACGTATAAGAAAGCCCAACCTACTCGATTTGCTACACTTATAAAAATCGCTCTATTAACGCAGTGTTATTGGCTAACCTAACGAAAGAAACAGCTTCGCCAAAGGAAACCATTTCGTCCATGGCATGGACTCGGCGTGTCAGATTCACCCCTGCCGCTGTCGACATGCTTCACCGCAACGTACAAGACGCTTCAATGCACGGGGAACCCTGCGTGTAAATAACTGTAGCATGGTACAAAGCCGCATTGCCTGGCAAGTGCAGGCCAGAAACCAGCTTTGAACGTGATTTACAAATGAATTCATTTGATTCGGCTATTGATGACGGACTTGCAGAAAAGCCGACTTGGGGCGTTGAAAAGAGCTCCAAGTCAGCTTTGAGGGGTAAACGTGATTTATTTATAACTTGGGCAATTTATTCGGTCATTTCACCTAGCTTCACTCATCAACATCGCTGTATACCTTGTAGCACAATGCAGCGTATTTACATGATCGTAGGAGCTATGTATGTGCCAATGAATGTACTGTATTGGATTACTGGAACATAACTACCTGAGAACCGAGTTGGACGTTGTTGTGCCAGCATTGCCGTAAGTTTTTCGCTATTAATTCCAACAGATGGTTCAGAATGATTTTTTTTTTTTTTGCAGCAGGAGACATCATTGGTACGCAGAAGAAAGTATCGCTTATGGTGAGCTTGTTAAGCAGTCGTTTTTTCTTCTTTGGTTGATTTGCAGTAAGTTAAAAAAACCCAAGCTGTCAAAATCAATCGAAAGTCTTCCACGGCAGCGTGCTTCAAAATAATATCGTGCTTTGGGCACTTACAACCCCAGATTTTTATGCGAAGCATATTACGAGGGCTCAACCCAGCTCCTCAGGCGCGGCGGTGACCATGAAATCACGTGACACCGTGACGTCACGACAGAGGAGAAGTGGCTTTGGCTCAACTCTTGCAAGACGGGCTGGGTGGGAATCGAACCAGGGTCTCCGGAGTGTGGGACGGAGACGCTACCACTGAGCCACGAGTACAACGCTTCAAAGCGGTACAAAAGCGCCTCTAGTGAATGCGGTGTTGCCTTAGAAACGCGCTGTTTCTAAGGCGTGCGTCTCTTGCTCAGGCGCACATTTCGTTGCCGCGCCGAACGCTGCTTTGCTCGACGCTCACCGCGTCCAATGCGGGGCGCGTAGTCGCTGCCCTGTAGCCCATTGTCTTACACCCCTTGGCGGGTCGACGGGAACGCTGTCGCGTTCCACTCTTGAAGGCGAAGAAGTAATGCATGAGTTGTTTCTTCGTCTAGCCGAACCAAATATAGCCAAGCAACAGCAGTTCACCAGGCTAAACAGTGGTTCAACAACTAAAATAAAGGCTAGTATGCTTCGCATCCTGGGCTTAACCTTACCTAAGCCACAGCCATTTTTTTTTTTTGTGCGTGACGACGCACTTCTATGCAAAGATGCTTCGTCTTCAGACGGCTTGCAGGTCAGGCATCGTGACTGACGCCTTGTTTGCATCACAAACTCCACATTTATATGAAGTCACAAACCCTGTCAGCTGCCCGAATGAACGGGCTTGCAGGCAGCATTTGCTGTACTGAAGTCCATGAGTTGTTACTCTAATTACTTTTATCAATGCCAAAAGGTCAGGCGACTTTAGCCACAACACCAGTTTGTGTACCTGCTCTCACGGAATGTACGCGATAGCGTCTCTCAGTATTCTTGCCAGAAACGAAAAAACGCTGTACCATTAAGGAGCTCGAGAAGCACGGTGCGGAAGAGGGAGCAACTCGCTTAAGGCGAATGAATTGGAGTAAGATAACCTTTTCCTGACAGCACAACCGACTCAAGCACGCACGTTTGTGACAGTGATTTGATTCGATGCCTCTTTATTCGTGGGCAGCCTGGTTTGCTCCCACCAACTGAGAGAGCGTTACAGAGAGCGCAGATTGCAAGGGACGACGTCATCCAGAGAAAATTCTCAGTGGGTACCCTCCACAAGGAAAGCGAGTGTTGAGACTAATTTATCCCCTTACATGTTATATATACAATTAGGACGTCTCCGAGTGGTGACCACTCTAACGAAATGATGTCCTTCATTTACTGCATTCCAAGTTTGTTCATTTTGTTGAATGAGCAAGATTTTGTCACATTTTATGAAGTGTGGCTGAGCAACCAATCCTCCGACATGTGTTTAGCTGTCACGTGGTTTTGTAGACGTGACCAGCGACAAAATATTCCGTGATGTTGTCATTGAAATCTTGAATGAATGAATGGTTCTCCCCATAGGAATATGATCGGGAGACGAACCCATGACTACGTGCTCAATGGTAGTGCCGTATGCACTGCGCCATTGCGGCGGGTAGATAGGAATAATAAAAAGAAACGTAGCATGCATATATATATATATATATATATATATATATATATATATATATATATATATATATATATATATATATAAATATATATATATATATATAGAGAGAGAGAGAGAGAGAGAGAGAGAGAGGGGAAAAAATATAATCGCATGTTCAACATAATAGCAAACAGTATAAGTCGAACACTGATCATTCCCCACTCTGTTTTGAAACCATAAACGTGTAGGGGGAAAAAAAACCTGCGTGGGCAGTGAAGCGCGCGCAAACCACGCTAGCTGCGTACATTTCTAAAACTGAATCGTTACAGCTACCGTGGACATTCAGTTGAATCATCGCGAAATGAAAAAAAATTAGGGAGAGAGAGAAAAAAAGCGCAGCTGCGAGCGAGGTTGTCCAGTTTTCACCAGGGGTCCCACTCGAAACGCTGGTCAGCTGATACATCAAGGACCCGGCCATCATTAGGCGAACCGTCGAGGGCACCGGAAGCGAGTTGCCGCTGTGTATGGGACCACTTCCTGTTTTGCGGGCCCGTCTCCCTGGCGACCACTGCTAGACCGGATCTGCCGCCAAAACTAAAGAGAAACCAGAGGGACCAACGAGAACAAACGGAGGCAGCGCGCCCGCAAATCGTGGTCAGTAGTGAGAACAAAAGCGATTCTGAGCGACAAAAAGAAAAGAAGTTGCTTTGAAGAACCGCTATTCTAGGAGCGTATGTATACCTATACATGCATATGCGTGTACGGACGTTTGTGTAAAAAAGTGTAGTGGTTCGTACACCGAACAGTCGAGAGTCGCAAAGCCGAGGCAAAGCTGGCACGCGCATACACAAGCACTCCGGAGTCCTTGCGATTCGATAAAATCTGATCGTTCTTTTTTCTCTCTCTTTTCTTTTCCCACCGCGTTATGTGTACGCTCAAAATGCGCGTCTGGCCGTGTGCTTACGAGCTCCGCCGACGTTCGAGTGAGTCGATGTCGACATGCCCTAGGGAACATTCGTTTGCCCGCCCTGTCAGCGGTTGTCATTTCGGCTAATGCTCCTCTTGAAAGTTAAAGAAAGAAAGAAAGAAAGAAAGAAAGAAAGAAAGAAAGAAAGAAAGAAAGAAAGAAAGAAAGAAAGAAAGAAAGAAAGAAAGAAAGAAAGAAAGAAAGAAAAAGCTATAGTTGTATCTGTATTACTTAACCGACTATGGACATCTGGTTGCTCATTCGGCTTGTTGGTACGTCACACGTCATGCTACGGAGCTTGGTCGTGACGAAGAGAGAGATACAACAAACACCACAGAGACAGACAGATAGCGAGTTATAACGTACATGTTTGTTTCGCTTCTGTGTACTGCTGCTGTTTACGCCGTAGTTTAGCGATCTGCATATTGGAATTCGGACAATTGGACTACCGACGACTGCCCGTTCCCAAGATACTCGCAACTCGGCTTCACGTTCTTGTTCTTGTTTCACAGCAAAGCTGTTTATGCGGACCCTTTACCGTCGTTGTCGGAGTTCGCTAAACCGTCATCAGCAGCAAGGACTCGATCGTCGTCGTCCTCTTCCACAGCGCTACCGCGCGAACGCGCTCGCGGCACTTCTGCCGCGTTCGTCGTCGTCGTCGTCTTCCACAACTGGCTCCGTTGCAGCTCGTCATTCCAGTGTAGAAGTTCACTTCTGTCGTCGTAATGGGAAGGCCGCGTTTACGGGAATATGTGTCATCGCTTAAGGGGATGAGCCATTCATTGTCTTACGTGACGGACCAATTTAATTTTGAAGCAATCTAATTTCGAAGAATCGCAAGCGGCAATGCCGAGCGGATGCTGCTAACCACGCCACTGAGCAAACTCGAGACACCGCCACTGACGTCATTCTTTGCGTCGCAGCCGAACGTGTGTGCAAACTCATTAAGAAACACAAAGACATCCCTTGTCAAACCAATGCAATCAATCGTCAAAGTGATTGCAGCGCCCGCATCTCCAGTGGTGGGCCTTGCGCCCGATATACGGAGCTTTAAATTAGTGGTTCCGTACATTCCATCCCAGCTACATCTATGGGAAAAGCTCGAGTATTGCGTAGTCCTGAGGAAGAAGCTGCCTACCGCGAGCGTCAGCGAGAGTTGGCTCGTGAACGGGCTCGTCGTCGTAGGACCGACCCCGAGCTGCGCGCCACAGAAACCTCATGCGAAAAAAAGAAAAAGCAAACATTGGGAAAACCGCAAAACAAGTACTCCTAAAGGGTGCTTACCACGCGAAGCACGCAAAAGCGAAAATGAGGTCAAAGAATGGTGAAACAAAATATTTACAATATAGACTGCTTGCGAAGTTTGACTTGTATGGTGCAACACTCGGTGTAACTAACACAGCTTCGCTGTTCTACCATCTTCAAGGACTGAAAGGGGCGGTGACCTTTTTTTTTAAATTTTGTTGTTTAATGAGACGGAATGGAAGAGAATAGAGGTCACGAGCTTCGTGACTGCGCATGTGTCGGCTGGACATCTCAAGTGCCCATCCACCAAGGAAAACAGAAGGAACAGAAAAGGAAAAAGAGAAGCACAACACCACATGGACGAGGAAAACGAGGATACGTTCAACAAAATATACACGAACTCTGGGCTCTACATCTACACAAGTGGTTACATTAGAAACAACGAAAACAAAATAAAATCGAACACATAAAGGTTAACATATGTACAATGTGTTTCCAACCGTTGCTGCCAGTCAGTGTATACTAAGAACTGCAGCCTGATACCGACGTCCTTCCTGGAAGCGGTTACGTCTAGCGAAGCTCACTTGTGAGGTCCGTCTATTCGCTGTATCACGGTTGGCTGACGGCACTTTTGTTTTCTCCGACGCTGCCCCTTTCTTTTGCGAGACAGAGCGTAGCTAGAGCGACAGGAAAGGGAAGAATGGTGGGGAAGGGGTTAAGTAGAGACCGATAAGGAGAAAGTTACGGCTACCCTTCTTTCTGGAATTATGCGTCAAACCACGATCCGCCCACTTTGAAGTCGCGCGAGAGTACGTCTGTGAGCCACGCGCTCACACGGGAGCGAACATGTGTTTCGTTTCTGTCAACACACCCAGCTTGACGCTTAGTCTGAAGCAGAGATTCAAGCCTTTGGTGCGCAGCACTTCGCCCACGCAAAGCTGTACTCCGGTGACACACATCAGCCGCGTTGATTCTTCTGTCGCTCTTTCCAGCTTACTTTTGCTCGCGACCGCCTGCTCAATAAACGTGGCTCGGTAACGTTTCCGAACAAACTCTCTTCTCAGCGCATGTGGACCAAAAAGAGAAAAGAATGAGAGTGAAAGATAGTGAAACGCTTGCTAATATGCTGAATGCACGCAATCATGATGTTATGCATTAGAAGTATACCACCGCGATGTCATTTCTTGGGTGAGCTGTAAGCCGGTCGCGTGGTCTATTACATTTCTTCTTTTTTTTTTCTTTTTTACTAACTCGGTTGTGCTGCACGGATGTTATATGTTTTCTACTTATCCAAGGCCCTTATTCAAAGAACAAAAGAAGAAAAGAAAGCTCTTACGAGGCAATTGTTCGTCAGGCAAAATTCTAGCCAATCTAGATGCTGAACACATCATTAGGTAAAGGTGGCGGGCCAAAAGGAAAGCACGAGCAGAAAGGGTTGCAAATTTGGCCCGTGAGCTTTTTATTCTTGCTATGCATTGCACGTGGAAGCTTTTGCAATACATCGATCGATTATTTTACGCTTGCTTTAGCAAAGTATATTTGGCGTACGACAGTAATAAATGTACCTGCCCATCCAAACAGCTTCTTGTTCGTTAACTCTAGAACTATAGTGCCTCTCTTGGTGCATGCAGTGAGCAGACCAACAGGAAGAGAAAATGCCAGCAAAGAATGCGAAAAATAAAGAAAATACGTGCAGTAAAATTGAGGCAACAACAGGTGCCGGTGAAATTTCAGTGTTTCTCTTTACCAGTTGCTGCAATGCGACAGGACATCATTGCGGCCTAGGTTCCTTTATCTTTTCGTGTACAAGTAAGCAAACAAGGTGGAGGTCTAACCTGTGAGAGGACTGTTAGGCCCATAGTTGGTCTTACATTCTTGCGATATGGTAATTTAGCGCAAAGTCGGTGGCATCCTCTTAACAAACAGCTGATGGTAGCGTTCTTCCTCGCCCCCTTTTGTGTGTGTGTGTGTGTGTGTGTGTGTGTGTGTGTGTGTGTGTGTGTGTGTGTGTGTGTGTGTGTGTGTGTGTGTGTGTGTGTGTGTGTGTGTGTGTGTGTGTGTGTGTGTGTGTGTGTGTGTGTGTGTGTGTGTGTGTGTGTGTGTGTGTGTGTGTGTGTGTGTGTGTGTGTGTGTGTGTGTGTGTGTGTGTGTGTGTGTGTGTGTGTGTGTGTGTGTGTGTGTGTGTGTGTGTGTGTGTGTGTGTGTGTGTGTGTGTGTGTGTGTGTGTGTGTGTGTGTGTGTGTGTGTGTGTGTGTGTGTGTGTGTGTGTGTGTGTGTGTGTGTGTGTGTGTGTGTGTGTGTGTGTGTGTGTGTGTGTGTGTGTGTGTGTGTGTGTGTGTGTGTGTGTGTGTGTGTGTGTGTGTGTGTGTGTGTGTGTGTGTGTGTGTGTGTGTGTGTGTGTGTGTGTGTGTGTGTGTGTGTGTGTGTGTGTGTGTGTGTGTGTGTGTGTGTGTGTGTGTGTGTGTGTGTGTGTGTGTGTGTGTGTGTGTGTGTGTGTGTGTGTGTGTGTGTGTGTGTGTGTGTGTGTGTGTGTGTGTGTGTGTGTGTGTGTGTGTGTGTGTGTGTGTGTGTGTGTGTGTGTGTGTGTGTGTGTGTGTGTGTGTGTGTGTGTGTGTGTGTGTGTGTGTGCGTGCGTGCGTGCGTGCGTGCGTGCGTGCGTGCGTGTTGGGGGAAGGGGGGAGGTGTCAGCCACTATGCGCTACGTTACCTGTGAGAGAATGCTGCTGCCACATTAAACGAGTTCCCTGCCCAAGGAACCGCTGAAGTCATCAGTTCCTCTCTATTATTTTTTTTTAGGTCTGCAAGAATGTTCCTCCTTGCTGTCGAAAATAAGAAGAAAAAAACAAAACACGCAGAAGGACGCTTTTGGTTCTGCTCGTTACCGGATGACGGATGGGTGAGCGAACGGCCAACCGCGCAGCCAACCGCGAGGTGAGAGATCCGTCAGCTGGTCGTTCCACCTCTCGTTGCAGCTGTCTCATTAGGAGGCAATAGCGTTGTTTCACAATGTTGCCAGAGAGAGAACACGTTGTAGTTCGCCTCACCCTGTGCTCGCTGCACACTTCGATGTGCGCGCGCGCATGTGCATTTGTTCCGAGAGTCCTGATGTGCGAGCTGGCGCGGGACGCGCGCTCAAAGAATTATGCGCGTTTAAACAGCGACGACGCTGCCCGTGTACCTCGTGCTCGTCCATGCATGCGCATCTCGGGCCCTCGTTCGCTTTGTTTATATTTATTCGCGTGGCGAGTACTGTATTTTCCGGTCTTCAGTTCGCGGACTACACGTGATGGTGACTATCTAGGAGTGCTTGTATATTAGGAATCCATTTATATGGATTTTTGCGGATGGTCAACACTTCACGAAGAATCGTTCCCACGACGCGTTACTCAGGGCCGTTAAGTCAGGGCCGTAAACGCGCGTTGCATTCCTATTAAAGAAACAAATATGTACAATAATAGTAGTTCAGCATGACCATGGGGTTTGCCACGGGAACATACGTGGTTTCTCACAGAAATTCAAGAAAGAGAGAGAGAGAGAGAGAGATGAAGAGGAAAGGCAGGGAGGTTAAGCAGATATCAGTCTCCGGTTTGCTACCCTACACTGGGGATGGGAGATAGGGGTTAGAAAGATGATAGAGAGGAAAACGCAAAAAACAAAAAAACAAAAAAAGAAACACGCACTCAAGGAGACGCACACACACAAAAGGCGTTCCAGTTAAAGACGTTCGCGAAGGCCAGTGGATCGCAGAAAGCGCAATAGCGCTTGCATGGCCTTCTTCTGTGACGTTAGGTCCCTTCGGTGGTGTAGGATTCTTGTTTCCGATAGCGTGGTTTCTACGTGGCCCCACAGAAAAGCAATATAGAGTGGTGAGTTTGTATGGCGCATTCGTGGCATATGGGTTTTTTATAGGAATAGAACTTGCAATTAAAAAGCCGCACAGTAACGCTCTGGTTTTATTTTTCAGCATGTTTTAGGACAACTGAACCATTGCTACTGTGGTACTGTGAAAAAAAACAACAACATATATAGAGTACTGCTAATTTATTTTTGGACAAGCTTGCCGAAAGCACTCGCGACTTCTCACAATGGCAAATCACAGGGAAGTCATAGCACAATGACTTTGGTTGCTCGCACGCTGAAGAATGATCGGCCTAAATTTGCCCCCGCATCTATGGTGAGTGAAGTGTCCGAGTAAAAGGTTATACACTTCGTGCCGATATCCTCCCACTGCGGATTACGAACCGAAAATTACGGCACTGTTAAACCCGTACGCGTGCCGTGGCCTTACTTACCCATCATACAGCGCGTAATAGTTTTCGTTTCTTGTAAATTTTATGTACGCTTGTTTTCTTCCTCGATGTATGTACCCTCTTTAGCACCCCGGTCTCCTCTATGCACAGATTTTGCGCACGGAGTGGCAACGCGCTAACGAAGAGCTTGCATACGTATGTGGCGCTCGCACATCGCACTCGCATGCATGTGTGTCTACGGGAGCGTGACCTCTAATTTTCTCGTGCCGTGCTTTTTGTTTTTGTTTTGTTTCCGCGTCCTGTTCTGTCACGGGTCTCTGCATTCTTGTTAGCACCTCGTCCCGCTCGAATCCTCTCCCCCGCTTCCGATCTCCCTTTCCCTTCAAATCCCTGCGCCCTCTCCTCCGCATGCGGCGAAGCGTTAGAGGGGCAGGCCTGCTCGCGCCCTAAAGCGCTAAAGTGTCCTAAGCCTCGTCCGGTATTTGCGTGCGAGGAGGTATGGCGTTAATTTAAATCCTTCTCTCGCTATCGGTTTGCGCTGCAGGTGTCTGGCTACGCGCGCTGCCTACACGCCGCCGTTTCTACTGCCGTCTGCTGTCTACTTTGCACTGTAGTACGTATAACATTGTCCTCGTCGCCGTCCGGAAACGCCCTGGCGGTGTCTCGCGCGCCGACGTGTCACTCTCCTTGTACGCACGTCACGTGTTCAGCGGAGCGTTCTTGCGTGCCGTGCGCAACGCGCGCTCGCCTGTGGCACAGAGAACGTACGAATGTGGCGGCCGGCTTCTGTGCTCTAGCTGTGCGTATGTGGTGGCACGGCCAGCGGATTGAAAAAAGAAAAAAAAAAAAGAGTTATTCAGCGGCCGCGGTAATGCCATCGGAGTAGTATATATGCACCTTCTGTCGTTGAGTGTGCGAAGGCTGTGACAATTGACTGCGGGGAGTTCAGTAAAGGAAATAGAAAATGTGTCTGCGAAATAGGGCATGCAGAGCAGCTGCTTTTCAGGAAGTGCGAGCTTTAGTCGACTGATGACAACAGTACTTTTCAAACACCTCTTATTTCTTTAATTCCGCTCCACTGGAAAACCGGAAATTGAAATAAATAAACAAATAAACAAATAAGTAAATAAATAAATAAATAAATAAATAAACAGAAGGAATGAAATGAGAAAGTTGTCATTTACTTTGTGTAGCGCACTAATTGAACAAATAACACGAGACGAGCTACACGCACAAGCGTGAACTTCCGAGTGACTTCATTGAACCCTTGTCCGTTGTTCAGTTTGCGTGCTACACAAAGCCAATCGAGCGCCAACGAGCCCAAGCGTGTGCATTGTCATTGAATTTTAGAACATTCATTATGCTTGTAACATCGGTTCACCGCTTCTGCCAGAATTCTACTTTCCGCAGCCCTGGCTGAGGTGATAGTCCAAGTACAAAAGAAAATTCAGTTACTTTTGCCATTCCGTTCCCTAAGTCTACTGTAATTGAATTCGAACAGCGATATATTCTGTCCTTGGTGTTTTTTCTCCATTATTGAACATATTACACATTACTCCGATATGGAACGGTGCTAAGACGGCCGGCAAGAGTTGGACTCGTGCTTTGTGTTTCTTCATAGGTCATATATTTTATGGTATATACAATAGCAGATAAAAAATGCATATATGAAGGAAAATGCCCGGCGACCAAGGCTGGTTTTCTGTCTTTTACTGCGAGTTTTATTTTTTTTTATTCTGTACGCAAGCGTTCACTGTGTGGAGCCCTACATTGTCTAACCAGCACACTCACCCCCACCCCCCACCCCTTAAGAAAAAAGGGGGGAAAGAAAAAAAATGAAACGCCAAGCGATTTCAGTGTTCTTTTTTATTGTGGCGAGACCAAACAAGGAGAGTAGTGAATAAATGACCTGAATATTTGCATTTCATTATTATGCTTTTTCTCTCTTTTTTTCTTTTTCTTTTTTCGCTTAAGGAAGGAACGCTGCGTGTCTGCCACCGAACAAATATTCAAAGCCTCGTTTGCTGGAAATCGCCCGCGCCGCGTATACTAAAGAATGTCGTATAAAGAAAAGGGAAAAGAAAATATCGCCCGTCGTTGCATAAACGTTTGTCCGCTGCGCAAGCACTCTGAGTCTTTTGATTTCGCACGGTGAGCTGGCAGCATTAAACGTACTAGGGTGTCCGTCATCGGGCGCTACGACTTGATGTAGACGTGCTGTAGCCGTGTTCACGGAGTCTTTGTTCTGCCCACACGGCTACAGCACGTCTACATACATCGTGTCGCCTATGGAGTATAGTTCTGGCACAGAACCACAATGCACAGTGGTTCTGCAAATCCAATCCTATTTTTCAAGCTGTAACGCTTACGAAGTGCGTCATTTCACACGTTTTGCCGCCATCGCAGTATCACATGCTAGATGACTCCGAGTTGACAAGACTGTCCGTCTTTCATTACAAAGTTAGTCTCCCATCTCTCTATACCAGATCTGAAGTTCACTTTGTTATAAGTGCGGTGTATAGCCCATTGCGGCGGAACCAGAGTTGACGTGAGGCATTGTGTGTTGTCATTGAGGTTGCGTATCGTGCCCCGATTTTAGATAAGGCTGGTTTCTTGGTCTCTGCACCTCGCAGACTTCCGGGCCAGTGTCCGTGACTCCAGATATACCGCAGAACGTAAAACTAATTTCCTTGCCGCGGTCCCACTTTTTTAGGCGCCTAAACCCTGCGTAATGTGACGAAAACGTCAAGTTAGCTGCGCAGCCCTGGCTAATTAAAGCAATCAACGCGAGGCCTCCGTTGACATGTGTCCCAGATCGTCCACACCCGTGGTCGTATGATCGTATATGCATGTATACCGACCCGGCTCAACCATTGCAACGCCGCCAAGCACTTCCGGATAGCGTCGTTCTGCGGAAGGCCCTATACGCAAGACCCGCGCGCGGAAGTTCGTGTGGGAAGACCTGTTACGCGAACACCAGTCGAATAAATGATCGCACGTTACTCTGTGCGATGTCGAAGGCCGGCTGCAGCCACAGCACGACAGTATCGGGTACGTAGCGGTGCTTGAGTGTGAGCAATGGCCTCGCACGCGTAAAATCCCAGCGCGCCACCAAGAAGACCGCGGCGTATAGCGGGTATGCCTCCTCTTTAACGAGGCATCGTGCGAGAGTGTATATACGTCTCGAACATATACGTCGTCTAGGACTTCGCGACCTGCTAACCCCAATGCTCGCACATCACACGCCGAGGTGCATGCGTCGTACCTTCGGTGTGCAGCTCGCTTCTGCATGAAGCGTGGGCCGCGGATGGGGGGGGAGGCGTCCAGTCGTGTTTACGACGTCGTGTCAGGTCCGCGGCGCAGTGCACGCGCTGGGGTCTCGCGATTGTGTGGAGGACGGTGACCGAGGCGGTCGTAAAGAAAGGCGCGTCCCCAGCTCGCTACGGCTGTCCCAGCCGCGAACGGAAAATACGTTAAAAGATTGCAAAGGAAGACGCGCGGCGGCACAGCCGGCACATTCCTGCAGTGTTCGAACTCCTCTGTGAACAGAATTGCGGCCGCATAGAGGAGCCTGCCTAGCTGAGCGTCGCGCGCCGCAACATGCGTGCACGCATCGCGGTGTGCCGTACGTTAACGAAGTTGCTGCAATCACGAGTGGTCAGTGAAAGAGATACAGTTCAGCCAGTGCGCGATATGCAGGCTGCTCCAGTATATGAAAGAATACGCACCGTCGCGCGATGCTCAAGCATTACTTCAGAATTCTCAGCTCGAAGCTGGCTTACTTGCCAATATCTCTCGTGTTGCATAAACCACCGTAGCACTAGCCTGTAGCTAAAAGAGAGAGAGAAAGGATGCATAAACAGAAGCGAAAATAACTGGTTTTAATGCAAATTAGGCGTTGCAATTAGGTGTTGCTATTGCAATTCAATTAGACGCACTGCAGGGAGTCGGTGAACGTAAAGATTCTCGGTGTTTTCTGTCACACTCAATGTTGAAACGCGGTTAGTAAAATTGCAAGTATAACTATGGGCATCCTGAGAAGTACGAAACTTAACGCTTGACCATTGCAAAGACATTGTCACTTGCGTGACATTGGTAAATGTCCGTTATGCTCGTACTGAAATGTAAAAACACCATTTGTGACTTATAGAGACAAACGGCCACTGCGCAAGTTCTTCCTCTCAAAGCACTGCGCGGCGTCTTCGCAAAGAGAATTGATGCATGCAAGGCGTTTCCATGAGCAAACAAACAAACGAAGAAAAGGTTCGACGCTCAAACAAAACTTCTCCACGCGCGCAGCACAGCGTCCGTGCGAACTTCCCGCCCCCAACTTCACCAAGCCGACCTCCGAGCTTCCGAGTGGAAAACACTCGCCCCGCGTTTCATCAAATCTCGCGCAGGCCCACGCTCCATATATCAGCTCACTCTCGCTGAAAGGTTTACACAAATTCGCCGCAGTGGGCGCCTCGCCCAGAGAGAAGATTGCAAACACCCACCGCACACTCTCGGTGGTCATCATTCCGGCGCCAAGTTTCCAGGCGGAACACTTTCTCTCCGCGGAGAGAAAAAAACAAAGCGTCCGCCTCCCAACACTTGCTCAGGGCTGCCGCGTGTTAGACGAATGCGGGAAAGATTTCTCGTGCGAGATCTAATTCATCAACGAGGATGCCCGGCGAGCCAGCGTTTCGCGGCCACCGAGCGGGCGATGCCGTGAGCGCTGCATGGCAAGCGCACCGCGCACGCCACCCAGTGGCGGCGAGCAAGCATATCTCGGGCCCACGGTTTCGCGCTCTGCGTGGTTGGAGAGGGACACACACTGACGGGAGGCGAGGCGCGCGGTAGGGAAGAAGGGCTCGGGAGCAACCGAAAATCGCGTGACTCGCGAAGGGCGCAGCAGCTGAACGATAGGGAGCAAAAAGGCCGCGCCCGAACCGCAACAGATGGCGCCACCGGCAATACGGAGCCGTATGCGCACGGTCTCAGCTGTTTGTTTTGTTTGTTTGCGCTTTTTCTGACTTTGGTACCGAAGCAAATGCAAGAGTCTGTCTTGAAGGAGGAGATGTTCTTCTGGTGCTGACTGACTCACGAATGGACTACGGGTGCTTTCGGAAGTTGGAGCAGTAAAAAGTGCGAGATTTCTTGGGCTTGTCAATGGGATGAGAGGAGGGGAGGCGGGGGGGAGGCTTAACTGCATGTTTTTGTTTTATTTCTAATCCTAAACTTTTCTGTCCGCAACGTCAACAAACATTTTATGTTAGAGCATGCCGTGCCGTAATGCATGCACAAAGCGGAAGTGTAGTCGGCAAAGCAAAAAAAGAAAAGGAAGGGTGGGGGGAGGTAAAAACGAAGAAAGTGCGACTGTTGAAAAAGTGAGATAAAGTGCAGGCAGAAAGCAATTGGCCATTTTACGCACAACGTTTGAGCACTCTGTGTTGATGTGCGTAATCTGACGCACGTCCGTGAATGAAACTGATGCTAGAATAACCGGAGTATAGCGATCGCAGATGCCTGTTTTGTCTATAACAATGTCTGCCTTTATACTAGTTCGTTCGAGCTGCGTAATATGCCTCTTAATATATGTGCGTATAAACAACGCAGGCTGGCACCGCTACCACTGTTTCATGTATTGCACTAAAGCGTTACAGAAGCATATTCTTTACAGCAGAATACGCTACGCAAAGTCCATAGCACAAGCTTATGTTTGCATTATGTTGCCTACCATGGATAGGACTGGGCCCACCGATTTCGCGCACATGTAGGCTAAAGCAAGCTCCATTCGGCGCCTGCTCAAGCGGACGAGGGAACGTTCACATTTTTCTTTGATAAGCCGACTTGGTTTGTGTTTGATTGGCTCACGTAAACGACATGTCTAAGTCCCGGCGTACCTTGGAAGTAGCTCTTGGTGCGCAAATAGGAGACGCTAAGCCTGAGTATGGAGAGCTTGTCCAGCTTCGAGAGCACGTTCTGGTCGAAAGGCAGCAGGCTGGCCAGCGTGTCCAGCTCGGCGTTCAGACGCTCCCGGTGCCGCTTGCTGGGGTTGGACTTGACCGGCTGACCGTTGGGGCCTTCCTTCGGTGCCACTCGTACGCTGTTCGGGGATGACATGGAAGAAAGAAAAGAAGAAAAAAACGGACAGGGTTCGTGAATAAGGAGTTCAACGTCGCATAACAGGCGAGGACAATGAACACTTAATGAGCGCCTAACTGCTGAATTTCATTCAAGGAAGAAAAAATCACTTGAAGCGTATAGCCAACGGTCGTGTCATCACGATGAATACACTGGCTATGGAAACGAACAACAAAGCGTGAGTTATGGTGTTGGGATGCTAAGGACGAGGTCGCGGGATCGAATCCTGGGCACGGCGGCCGCACTTCAATGAGGACGAAATGCGAAGACACCCGTGAACTTAAATTCAGGTGCACGCTAAAGAACCCCAGCTGGTCGAAATTATTGCGGAGTACCCCTCTTCGACGTTCCTCATTATGAGATCGCGGTTATGATACCTAAAACCCCATAATTTATTTTTATTAAGAAAGCGTGCATACAAAATAAACTAAGATGCTGCGTATGACACGTGAAAAGACACTGCGCATTATTCAAGAGAAGCAATATTTATCGAGAAGGGTCAAATACTGTCTGATCATTCAAGCTTTGACACTTTTCGCTTGACGTAATAAACATATACTACCTCTCTTCCAGTGCTATCGTTTCATCCAGCGGAATATATATATCAAAACGTTTATTTAAAAGAGAAAAAAAATGCAGAAAGCGAGTGGGTGGAGCCCCTAGTCCAGGGCCCCACTGGCTTGAGCGGTCCGCCGTGCTTGGTCGAGAAGCGCTAGTTGCATCTCCCGATCCTCGCTGGCGAGCCAAGTCTCCCACTGCTCCCTTCCGGAAAGTTTGCCGGCTATTTTTGGTGTATTAATTTTGGGTGGCCTGTTCTGGCAGTCCCACGTAATGTGGGCGAGAGTTGGCCGGCCTCCGCACCAAGGACAGCGAGCGCTGTACAGCGTTGGGTGAATGGCATCGGAAAATTTAGTCTGAGTGGGCTTCGGATGACACCCATACACTCCTTCCAATGTGTAGTCATAATAATGTCGAAACCAAGCTTGACAATCAGTCAGAATGTCACTTAGGATTTGTGAGGAGAACAGAGAGAGAGCTACGGTATGATAACCAAAGACGTATACGAGGGCTCTATATATGTGACATTGACCACACGTCGTGCTTGCTGGACGTGCTGTAACTGTTTTAAAGGCCACTTTTACGTCAATATCGAGTTTCAAGTTTCGATGGGTGCATCTGTAATGGAGTAATTACGTTTCACAGCATATAGTGTATCTTATATCATTGTAGTGATGAATTTGACTAGCGGATAAAGAGCATTTACATTGGTTTTTCAGTAAACCTTAGTTGAGTGAGATGCCTAAGCAATGTAGCAATCCTAGGCATACCGGTACCGGTCGGCTATTTCAGTTTAGGTTATGAACATTCGCACACCTGCACTATACTGGAAATTGTGCTTATGCAGTTAATTGTGCTAAAAAAATTGAATGAACAAAAATAAGATTTGGTTTTGAAACACCACGATTTAACAGAGGCGCGTTAACTGAAGACCTCCGTAGGATACAAGTAGTACTTAATAATGTGCCTCCTTGCACACAAAATAAGGAAAAGGCAACGATATCTGCATCTGGCTTTGCAACTTCGCTAATCTTGGGCCCTATCTTGTCATAGAAGAGAAACTTGGGCGAGTTGGTGGTGATTCATGTTCCGTAAAGTAACAGCGCAAAACCGACAAGGACGAAGGAAACGAAGAACACGGCGCTAGCGCTGACTCACAACTGAAGTTTATTTTGAGGAAAGTCACATTTATATACACAGGCCAACATGTGAACAACTGAGCGATTGTGCATGTGTATTAGAAGCCATCCTGGTGACAAGTCATCAAGATGGCTCCCAATGCTCATGCACAATTTCTATGCACAATCGCATGCACAAACGCTAGGAGCCATCCTGATGACAAGTCACCAGGATGGCTCCTAATACGCATGCAGAATCGCTCAGTTGTTCACATGTTGGCCTGTGTATATAAATGTGTCTTTCCTCAAAATAAACTTCAGCTGTGAGTCTGCGCCAGTGTCGTGGTCTTCGTTTCCTTCATCCTTGCCTGTTCTGCGCTGTTATAGTTTCCGAAACATGAATCTATCTTGTCAATATTAAAAAAAAGGATAGCAAGCTTAATGTGCTAAATTTGTAACAACGCAAGAAATATTGCTTGTGTATGGCGTCCTACACGTGTATTCTCTTGTGCAGTATACAACCGAAAGAATGTGCTACAAGAGGATTTGCATAACCGTTCAATACTTTTGCTATATACGCTTTACCGAGGGTGCTAAAAAGGGACGGCGCTTATAACGTACGCAGACAGCTCTTCAACGCAGGTCTTTCCCGTACCCACGCGTTCCGTTGTACAAATGTTCGACGGAACTGCGGTCCCTGACAAAATGACAAATGTTTTCACGCATTTCAGATCCTGCGCGAAAGTTGCAGAGGGACTTATCGAAGACATTGCAAATGCTCACGACATTTGTTAGCTGTTGCCGTAGCAACTGCATACGTGTGCCCATTTATTTGTAACAAGTTAGTCCCTGCCATTGACGATGGAGCCGCGCACGCTCTCTCCCTCTCTCCCCTCCCCCCCTCTCTATCTCTCTCTCACACACACACACACACACACACATATATATATATATGCGAATACACGTTGTGCGAGCAGTGAAAGTGGAAACTGAACTGACATGTAAGGTATGCACCCGCCGCGACAGCTGAGTAGCTGTAGTGTGTTGACCACGAGGATGCCGGCTCGATTCCCGACCATGGCGGCCGCATTCTGATAGGGGCTGAATCCAAGAGCCCTCGTGTGTTGAGCTTCGGGGGCACGTTAAAGAACCCCAGGCGATCGAAATAAATCCGGAGACCACCACATAGGGCGCCTCTCATATCTCCGTGAGTTGTTGTATTACATTAAAACCCGTAACTTATTTTTAAACTAGGCTATATCCTGTAATTGCTACGCTGTTACGATGTAGTGTATATGTACGGTACGACTTGCCAGTATAGAAGCTTACACACTTCATAAGGTGGTACTGCGAGTGCGTATATAGGACCGGCCACCAAGTGAGTCACGACTGTTCCCGCGACCGCAAAGTAAAAATGTCGATTTGCACTCAACGAAAGCGCTCTCTTTTCCAATGACGGCACAAGTCGTCGATATATCGACGCCGCGATTTCACTGCTGAGAAGCGATGCGCAGGGGAGCGGCGAAGTGCTCCTTAATTGAGGTTCCCGTGAGCTCGGCTGTATAAGCGAACGCCCTTAAAGAAACTTAATGGAGGCTAAGTTTCTTTCGCAATCGATAGCGCCAACTGCACGAATTCGCGTATGTAGTATACATATGCCTGTCGGTGCATATGGACGCATACGTATAAGCTGAAGGCAACGCGCGCCATTGCAAATATATCGTCAATGATTCAGCGACGGCGAGTGCTTTTTGAGCAGGTTTGGCAAGAGACGCCACAATTCCGCTCGATGCGCTTTCGCCGTCGGGCGCGGTGGGAGGCAAACAGGGGAAGCGAAGACATCAGCGCGTGATGTACAAAGGCCGTCGTAAGCGCTGGTGGTGAAAGTGAATGCCATGCGCATACTAACCGCTGTGGCCTGTTAGGAACGGCCCGCTGAGGTGCAAGTTTTGCCAGCCAGTTGCGACAGCGGCGTCAACTTTTCTTGGAAAGCCACCGTCATCCTGTAGCCAAACGGCGTCACTAAGTCTACTGTGTACCAAGGACAATGCGCCACGTCCGCCACTCTGCGTCGCGGGATTGCCGAGATGAGTTCGACGGACCAGGCTTTATGACTGAACACGCCACCGCCGATCTGGTCTGCCGAAGGAACGTATTTGGCAGCAACGTCCCACGCGCCTTTCAATACGCAAGACAATGGAGAACCGGCGGCCGCGCTGCGGGGGTTAGCTCGAGGAATAAGGTGCGCCTTTCCTGACGTCAGCCCCGAGTTCTGCGAAGACCGTCTGACGTCGGTGGGGACCGTGACTCTGTGCGGAAGTGTGTGTGTGTGTGTCCCTCCCGCAGAGAGGCGGCTCGTTTACGATGACTGGTCGAACGTTTCCCTCAGCTAGGGATCGAGGGAGGACAGAGTGTTTATAAACCACTGTTGTGCGGCTGCTCAGTGTACTCTCTCTCGCAGTCATGTTAGACTGATGGACTGCAACGTCCTTATGTAGATACAGTAAATAAACCCATATTCCTCGTTCTCGATGAGAAGCAGTCCTTCCTTTCAACAACGTCCTCAGCGTGGATAAGTTGGACGACGGCATGCGCCAGCTACCATCTAATTCATGCCCGACTCCAATCTTAACAACTGGTTACGAACGGTGGAATTGACCTCCCAATCATTACAGGCCTCAGAACATGACATGTATACGTATTACTTGAAAGGGCCTGATTCTTATCCGCCCCTGCCCCCTCGCTTATTTCTTTTTTGTTCAGTGGCTGACAGTGCAGTGATGATGACAGTCATATTAACGACACGGCAGCTTAGCGTTTCTATGCTGGCAATCAGAGAGATGTACTATTGTAACTATTGTACTATTTCAAGAAATGTTCCACATTCAAAGAACATATTCAGATTTTACACTTCCTTCCTTCCTTCTTTCTTTCTTCCATTTTGCGAGAAAGCATAACGGTTGGCTTTACGACTGGACAGGACGCTGACCAGAACAAGTGAATACGTGAGAGAGAAGAGGAGAAAGAGTGGGGGCGTTCGGCGTGAAGACAGAGAGAGAGGTCGTAAGGGAAAGGCAGGGATGTTAACCAGGCTGAGCTCGCTAGGCTACCTTGGACTGGGGGAGGGGAAAGGCGATTGAAAGAGGAAGAGGTTAATTAATTTTAAATTAAATTATGGGGTTTTACGTGCCAAAACCACTTTCTGATTATGAGGCACGCCGTAGTGGAGGACTCCGGAAATTTCGACCACCTGGGGTTCTTTAACGCGCACCTAAATCTAAGTACACGGGTGTTTTCGCATTTCGCCCCCATCGAAATGCGGCCGCCAGGGGCGGGATTCGATCCCGCGACCTTGTGCCCAGCAGCCTAACAGCATAGCCACTGAGCTACCACGGCGGGTAGGAAGAGGTTGAAAGAAGTTCACAGTTTGCACTACAAGTGTTCCTCACTGAGTCAGCCAAAGACGGCCATACAGGCGTGTGATGCCTGGAATACACAGCCGGTGTCATGGTTTGTTCAGCGTGCGATTCTGCATGTCGATGAGCACACATTTACGCAACAGTAGCAGAAACACGGGCCTTGCCTCACGTGGAAAGCAGTCTGACTAGCGTTGCCTTGCAGTAGCGCTTGCCTTGCGCGAGAGTTAGTTCAGGTGTTCCATTATTTGAGCATGCGGACATGTGAGCTAAAGGACAATGTGATCTACGGCTTTTACAGAACAAGGCGACATTCCGTTTCTCCGTAACAAAAACAATGCCCGTTATAAAGCATCTACGACGTCTCTTGCTGAACGAATGACGATACAGTGATTACAGGTTTGTGTCGAATGCAAAGAGAAAAAAGAAAGTATATTTTCTTCCTGCGGCACAAATAAAACAAATGAATGGCCAGGCAATGATATAAACACAGCGATAAAAAGAAGTCTTTGACAATCGCGCTTGACTGAACTTGCGGCTCCTAATGAAAGTGCTACAATCACTATATTTTGCTCGTGTTGGTGCATGTGCTTCAGGGTTGACAGAAATTTGTTTATTTATTATTCCCATTTACTGTATACAACAGCCCATATTGCGTCCGATTTTACAGTTGCCATACTCAGCATGGAGTCTTCGTAGTGTTTTCATATAATGAAAACGCAAGTATCAGTTGCGTACGGCTTAGGGCTCCTATGGCTAGCGTTGCGAAACTGAAAGCATATACGAGAACTTCACCCACGGTGGTATAGCTTGGTGTCATACCAGACTGGTTTGGCGTTGCGCTGCTGAGTTCGAGGGTCGTGGCTTCTATCCCGGCCTCGGAGGTCGCATTACGATGGGGCGAAATGCAAAGGGACCCGTGTACCTAGACTAGGCCTGCACGTTGAACAACCCCCAGGTGGTCGTAGTCACTATACGGCATGCCTCATAACCAGTTCGTGGGTTTCACACGTAAACCCGCGGAACGCATAATTTTAACGAGCACCGCGGTGATTCGGCAAATTCTCTTCTCTTGTTTCGTCGCTTGGTTCACCTTCAAATCACGCTATACGATGCGATGAGAGGCTTCTGAAACGCCTCTGCTCGTTGCCTTGTGCTAAGCATTCTTCAAATAAGGAAAAAAGTGCGTTCCCTGGGGGAAATTTAACGCGGACTCGTACACCGCGGCGACGATGCACTCAGCCGTTATACGAACGAACGCCCCCTCGAGTGAATCGACACGAACGTGCGTGCACCGCACCGCCACGTTTACAATCCGCCGTAAAACTTGATATCCATGTTCGTTGGCTACGTACGCCTCTTCAGTGCCGCGTTTCAAGCGGTGGGCGAGCCAAGTCCGATCTCAGGCGGAAGAACGAAAACAAAAACCCGCATAACACGAACAACGAACCGCAATCAGAGTCGGCGTTGAGAGCATGTCCCTAGGTCACCTCGAAAGCTCGGCTAAAATGAACGGCAGATGAAGGAGCAGCTGCCTATGCAAATGCACACTCAGCTCAGCCAGAGAACGATGAAAGAAAAAGAAAACCGAGAAAAGGAGGGAGGGTGAGACATCTGACCTCAAAAGCAAAACTAACGAGCATAACGATCGGAATAGCAAAGTTCCTTGGGTGAAGGGGGAGGATGAGGATGATGAAGTAGCGGTGGCAAAAACGGGAGAAGAAAGACCGCTAGTGGCGAAGACAAAACGAAGTCCGTTCGCGGCACCAAGCAACCGTCGTGGAGCGTCGCGTTCCGGAGCGGCACGGCGTTGCGGCAGTGCTGCCAACTCAATACGCGGTTCCGCCAGCCAGCGTGTGGAAAACGATCCTCCTCTTCTTCAACAACTTCGCCGCTGCAGCCCTCGCATTGCCTCCTGGCTTCCCCTTGAGCCGCCGAACCCTTTCCTCATTCCGTACTCGCGCTCCATCCCTCCTCCCGCTTGCTATGCCATTACGCTTACGACGTGCCGCCCCTAGCCGCGCGCGCGCGGCCGGCGCATTCAATCAAGATGGCGTGCCTGGCGAACATCTCGTTTGCGCGTTGACCGCTGGGCGCGCTGCGAACATTACCCGGCCCCGCGGCGCTAATTCGGTTGACTGGGTGCCGAGGTTCCGTTCCGCCTTTCTTCGTCGTTTCCTACATTTCTTTCTTTTTCTTTTTGTTTTTTTCTCACTCGAACCTGTGTGTCGTGGTAAGCTGCAGCAGCAGCAGAAGCTCGGCGCACACGAGGTGGGAGATAACCGCCGTGCACCGCCGCCTGGCGCGCGAACCACCTTCGCGTACCGCCGCGTATAAAGGGTCTTCTTCCTTCGCACTTAGTTTGGCCCGGGATAGCATTTATAATACGCGCACAGAGAACCGCGCGCCAGAGGAAGAAAGAGCAGCGTCTCGCTTTTCGCGCGCGTTCCGGCCTTCCCGCGGTAAGAGGACCGCGCTAAAGTGCGCGCTTGCAGGCCAGGCTTGCCTGCTCGAGAGCCGCCTCTTCGCTTTCGTCTCGCGAGAGGCAGCTTCGCCGCGAGAAAGCGCACGCCAGCCGGCTCTTAGGAGGAAGCACACACCCCGTGGCCACCGACGTACTCCGCCTCTCAATTCACGCCTTCTCTGTCTTGCCTCTTTCCTTCTCACGGTTCTTACGTTTCAGCTTCTTTACGTATCTTTTGTGCGGAACATGGATGGTTTGGAGAAGCTGTTTAGACGTACGCTTTGAGGCCGCCCAGACTTCCGTAATTCGCTGGTGTTATTTCTATTATATTTTTTAAAGCAGCATGGGCACATTAAGGATATATGCAGAAAGGCGTGAGTAGTCCTTTAACGCTGGTTTCTTTTCTTTTTTTTTTAATGTCTGCTCTCGTTGCTTCCGGCTACATCTATCTTTTTTATGATTCAGCTGCAAATATTTATACCACGGTCAGTTAACGCTGGCGTAAGCCTTTTTCGCTCAAAATTTTATAATAAACGTGGTGCACTGGTTTTCCGTCTGCACTTGCAAAACAAGCTATAGTACGGTTGCGATACTCTATATCATATCGATGTATTTCACCACGTCGTTTTCCGCAGCATTTTAAGCAATCGTCGAAAGTTTAGTCGGGCGTCTTGTGTCCGTGCCAGTATCGATGGTGTCAGTAGCATGTGTCGATGTTATGCAAGAGGAATAAACACATTAGAGAGGATACCTGTCGCATGGGGCATGATACGAAAGCCCTTAGAAGCGAATGTGGGAAAAAATTTCCAACCAACGTGGTAAAACTACATAGTTGAAGTAGACTGACGGGTCGAATGTTTCCGAAGAAACGCTGGAGAAGAAGATAGTAAGTTGTTTTGTCTCGCACGATAATTGACACCAAATTAGGCTCTAGAAATCTGTTCTCGTATATGTCAAAAAGCCAGGGCCTCAAGCATGGTAACCTGCCCCTCCAAATACCATGTCTTGTCCTACGAATGACCAAGAGCCCCAGCCTACACAAAGCACAAATGAATAATAGGGGTCATCACGCTATCTGCGAACATGCAGAAATATTGTCCTTCCAGCCATCTCAGTATCAAACATTCAACTCGCCTAATCGCGGCGATGTGACGGCCTCACGACTGCAGAGAGAGGGAGAGTGAGGGGAAAGCGAGTCGCCCCTGGTTGGCAAGAGGACGCATGCAATGCGGTGACTCTGATACAGATCGGTGTAACTGAGCGCATTACTCCAACTTTATTTCAAGAAAAGGAGAAACAGTATCACGTGGCACTGAAGTACACTATAAAAGGTTAGCACCTTTTGGGTTGTATTTTTGTCTCACAACGATAATCGTCATCTGTCTTGCTTGCGTTTCCTTTCTTGAAAACGCTGCGCTCGCTTCTTTCCTGTCAAGAATGATATGTCACGCTGGTAACGCGCACGGCGTTCGTGACCGGGAAGTGCCGGGCGCGGCAGCGTTAAAGAAAGGAAAGGCGCGCAAGATGTATTACAATTATTGTTGCGCGACAAGATAAGCCTCAAAGGGCACAAACATTTCTTAGGGTGTACCAAATGAGAGTAACATTTACACGTTTCGTTTTCGTCCTCACTCAAGAAGCGGAGTAACATGCGCAGTACCAAGACGACGCAAGAAACGACGAGCACATCTGTTCTTTCTTTCCTTTTTCGTTGCCTGGAGCGCGCGGAGACGCCGTAGAAAAAACTCTCCAAAGCGAGTTCCTGGTATGTGCTTAGTATAGCTCCGAGCGTGGAAACGACTGCTGTTCGAACGAGTGCGTATCGGGCCTCTGACCTTCCCGCGTTATAGTACCATGAGAGGAGAACAGCGATTGCTGTCGGCTTCTGCGCACCTTTTTGCATAGCAGAGTGATTAGCGTCAACCGTGTCATTACGAGGGCCATCTTTCAGGGGCCTGTCCGTCCGTCCCGCTGGCAGAGGCATCACCACTACCCTCCCCCTCTTTTTTTTACCTCTAGTTTTCTTTGTCCCATTCGCACAGAATCCGGTCTTCGCTGCCCTCCACGAGGTGCCGTCTTGCCAACTCCTGGCACTCTGGCCGGGATTGCACAAAAGCGGGCGCTACGGGAGATGACGCGATAGGATTCGTGTGCGCTTCGACGCGTCTGCGGAATCACACGGGGCAAACGTTCTTTTGCGCGCTTCGAAACGAACTACGTTCGCCACGTGTCAAGGCCGCCATTTGAAGCTTTGTTACACTGTCAAATTAGAGACGGTAAAACGACACGCTTTCTTCTCTTTTCGTCTGCCTTCAATCCGTACGCAGCGTTCTTGCATTATGTTACAGAGACGTGTGCATAGTACATCTAGAACAAGCGCGAAGCCATAGTGGTCGTCGAGTGCAAATGTGTAGTCGTAGCTAAGGGAGTGACATGTATGTTGAATGGCGAGTGGTCAGAAACAGGAATAATATATGCGGTTTTACGTCCTAAAGTAACACAGTCGGCCACAAGAGACGCCATAACAGGTGCTCCGGACTTACTTTGTGTACGAGATTTGTGTACATCTCGTGTACATCTTGGTACACGAGTGCGTTTTGCATTATGCCGTCATCAGAAGCTGCCGCGATGCATGGCTGGGAATCGAGCTTGGGTCCTGGCACTCATCAGCAGGAGTCTCGTAAGAATGAACGGTTTCCACACAAATGAAATTCACCTCTCGGACACTCGTGTATGTAGTACACAGTATAGTGAGACTAACAGTTGTCCCATCCGTCATGTCTGCGGCTATTCCGGTGAAACAATTACGCGTTACCTTTTAGTTTGTTTTGTTGGTTATGCGTTTGCGCACAATTCACTCAGAGCCTCTCCCAGGCTGTATTATCTGTCAACGTATTGCAGCGCACACCCTGGCGAGCGGCCAACGCGGCCTCTCTACTGTAATTACATATCGGGCACACCGGTGCCGACAACGGCGAAGACGGACACAATAACGCGACAGATGAAGATTCGCGCGATTTCCACCGCGTCCCGCGTGGGCGCGCCAGCGCGCACTCGGAGCCCTGAGCATCATTTGTCAACGAGCGCGTACAAGACCTGCCACGCGATCTCCGATAACCTCCGCCGCACGGCAGCTCTGCCGCGACGGTTTATACGCGTATGTTACGTATACATCAGTGAGCACACTCACGCACACACGCACGCGCTGTACACGAACGCCAGGTGGCGAGCACACGCGTTTTCCGAGGCGCGACGCGCCAGCCGCGTTGCGTCACCGTGCGCTCGGCTATCGCGGCCTGAGCCAAGGGAGAAGAGCCCATGGTTCTGGCTCGCGCTTTATCGCCCGCTCTAAGCTTTTCTTCCTTACTAGGGGTCGCGCTTATCTCTAGCGAGGGATCGGGCGACGACGCTCATTACCCTCGTTTTATCAGCAAAAGGGCGTGCTCTTTTCACCGTGGTCATCAAAACCGAAAACGAGCAAGGAAAAATCTGAACTCGGCGCCCTCTGGCGGTGGCCATGCGGGCTTGCTATCATCGCGGCGTTCGTTACCGCGCAGCCGTTGCGAAGAGTGAAGTATAAGAGAAAAAAAAGGAATCGGGAGAGAAAGAGAGAGAGGCACTGGAGAGCAGGCTCATTAAATATCTATGTCCCGCGCTCGGCTTTGACGACGGTCGTTTCTGTTTGGCTAATGATTCCCGAAACCGGCGCTGGCGTTCCTTTTTGTGTATGTAGCTGTGTATATACGTGGCAAGGCGTAGCGGTTGCCCATGTCTAGGAGCTTCGGGGCGCCATCGTCGTGTACGAAGAGATTTCTTAATTATATATTCCTGTTCTTTCTTTCTTCGAATAGCTGCGGGTTCCCCAGACCGTGATTGCCGAACCATGTTGTTTCTTCCATCCACTGTTCCCTGCTATAACCCTCCTTGGTAGATCGCAGGGTCGCATGTTGGTCACATTTTGGGCCCGTATACGCTCGAACACGCTCGAATTCACTGCACGTGTAACACGAAAGCATTCGACGAGGTCTACTTATGCAAACGAATTCGCCAAAGCTGACACCTCAGAAGTTGTCCAGCAGTACACTGTGTTGTAATGCTTTGTATATATGCAGTGGCCGGCGTGGACGGAAGAACAAAAACATGAGGAGGAAGGCAGAATAGGGTATAAGTTGATAGAACGTTGCCATACCATGACTTGACTTAATTTGTAAGATAGCATGACGCCACATGTATATACATACACCTAAACCCCTGCCTCATGGCGCTCGAGAGGACCGTGGAAATTTCCATTAAATTTAAATTTTGCCAATTTGATGGCAACATGACCTTATAAGGACCTTAGCCCACTTCCTTATGAGAATAGCAAATTCGAAAAGCTGGCTTCCCTGAAACTTCATGTTTTCTTTTGGAAGGCGCACAGTGATGCACCTGTAAACTTTGCCCAACGTGCTACAGAACTTGGACCCAGTCCCAGCCGACGTCAGCCCGAGCGGGTTTCAAAGCATTGCAGTGTGGAACTGTGAGACAGTCTGTGAGCGTTTTGCCAGGCTCCTCACCGAGTGCGCGTGGACTATCGCTTTTTCGCACCTCCGTCTCTCATCTTTGGTCTCTCTCTCTTTTTCTTTTACTATTACTCCTTCCTCCAGTATGCACTATATACAACTGGACACTTATCCTGGTTGACCTCGCTGTGTTCTCATCTAATGTTTCTCTCTCAAGCGGGAACGGACGCGTTGCGTGCAGTTGTCGCAACTAGCAGCGGCCGTTCATTCACGAGCTCACATTGGCCAACGTACGCCACGTAGCGAAGCGTTAATAAATCGCTAAGCCTAACACGCGCCGAAACCGCGGCCGTTGCGAAAGCATATATATATACGCCGTTGTATAACCGCCTCCCAGCGGCGCAATCAATTCGGACACGCGCGCGCGTCATCTCGCGCATGCGCCGTACATATCCCCACCCAACCCGCTTGCATCCGCCCCTCCCACGAGTATAAACACGTTGTCCCCACCCCACGTGAAGCCCTTGTCGTCGTTGATGAAGCAGCCCGAGGCCGGACGTCCCCGACCCAATTGTGCGTCGCGCCCAACCCGCGGTGACACGTTGCGACATCTAGGCGGCGCTGACATCGAGGCACCCTAGCGCCAACAAAATGCGAAGCGCAGAGCCGAGGGTAGGTCGCATGCGCTGTGATGGCGCGTATAAGGAACGGCCCGGTGTATTTCTATGCTGGCTTCCGTTGAGCATGCCTTGGGAGAGAGAGAAAGCAGACGAAGGCGGAGTGAAGCGAGGCCTAATGAGCACGTCAGTGGTCGCAAATTATGAGAAACATCGGCAGAGTGGTGCGGAACTGCTGTGGCTGCTTCTCGCCCTCTCATACGAGAGGTTTAGATTACGGTATGCGAGATGCTTGAGATCCACTTGCGCATACCCGCGAGCCACCTTGTGTCTCAGGAAGACACAAGCAGTCATTGGGCTCTTGGGTACGCAACCTGCTTCCTTCCCCTCTAAATATATTTATTCTTTGAAGTCTACATAGTAAACGAGGGTCCATAGTCGCAAAACTTCTCTTACGCATGAGGACAGCGCCTCGATGGCAGACGCTCAGGCACTCAACGCTCATCATAGCGATCAGGATAAACACACGATCACAGCGGCTGTGGCCATTCTTTGCAGAAAGAAAGAAAGAAAGAAAGGAAGAAAGAAAGAAAGAAAGAAAGATGGAAAGAAAGAAAGAAAGAAAGAAAGAAAGAAAGAAAGAAAGAAAGAAAGAAAGAAAGAAAGAAAGAAAGAAAGAAAGAAAGAAAGAAAGAAAGAAAGAAAGAAAGCCCGGTTTATTGTGCACGAATGAGATCAATCAATAGCAGAAGGCTCTTATGCTCTTACGCAATAACTGTTCGTATGAAAATGCAAGCCAACCTCGATGCTGGAAGTATTATTAGCGAAGCGGCTGGCCAATGGCCAAAGAGCACTTACGAACGAAAACGAAAATTCGGCTCTAGAAGCTTTGAGAGTACGGGCCGAGTATACTCGTATTCCTAAAACTCCTTACGCAAGAACCTACGCAAGAAGCGGTTGGCGTTCCTGCATCCGCCACTCGTGGTGTTGATTGGCATGTGACGAGACGATCGCCGCGTCTATGGCCAACTGCGGATGGCATAATTAAGTATGCGAAGTTATCTGATCAAGATCCATTAGGTACTTCCAATACTTACACAGGCAATATACCTACACAATGTGGGATATATGACACAAATAAGCGCGATTCCCACTTTTATTGACGCATCGAAAGGTGTCTGTGCCATTGTGGATTCTCAATTAACAATTTTGCAGGAGAGCATTAATTATCGGTGAACACAACCACTGAATTGCAGTATCATAGTGCACGCATAGTAGTCCTCCATAAAGCAACAAAATCCCAATAAAGAAGGGCGTCAGACAGGGAGATACGATCGCTCCTATATATGCTATTCACAACGCGTTTACAGGAGGTATTCAGAGACCTGGACAGGGAAGAATTGGGGAGAAGAGTTAATAGAGAATACTTTAGCAACTTGCGATTCGCTGATGATATTGCCTTGCTTAGTAACTCAGGGGACCAATTTCAATGCAAGTTCACTGACCTGGAAAGGTAAAGCTGAAGGGTGGGTCTAAAAATAATCTGCAGAAAACTAAAGTAATGTTTAACAGTCTCGGAAGAGAACAGCAGTTTACGATACGTATCGAGGCACTGGAAGTGGTAAGGGGATACATCTACTTAGGACAGGTAGTGACCGCGGATCCGGATCACGAGACTGAAATAATCAGAAGAATAAGAATGGGCTGGGTTTGCGTTTGGCAGGCATTCTCAGATCATGAACAGCAGGTTGCCTTTATCCCTCAAGAGAAAAGTGTATAACAGCTGTGTCTTACCAGTACTCACGTACGGGGCAGAAACCTGGAGGCTTAGAAAGGGGTTGTACTTAAATTGAGGACGACGCAACGATCTATGGAAAGAAGAATGATGGATGTAACGTTAAGGGATAAGAGAAGAGTAGATTGGGTGAGGGAACAAACGCGAGTTAATGACATATTAGTTGAAATCAAGAAAAATAAATGGGTATGGTCAGGACATGTAATGAGGAGGGAAGATGACCGATGGTCATTAAGGGTTACGGACTGGATTCCAAGGGAAGGGAAGCGTAGCATGCAGGGGGCGGCAGAAAGTTAGGTGGGCGTATGAGATTAAGAAGTTTGCAGGGACGACATGGCCACAATTAATACGTGACCGGGGTAGTTGGAGAAGTAAGGTAGAGGCCTTTGCCCTGCAGTGGGCGTAAACAGAATGATGATGATGATGATGATGATGATGATGATGCTGATGATGATGATGATGATGATGATGATGAGTGCATGCATATCGAATCTCTGAACCATGACTGAGCTGCACGGCGCATGCGTGCAGTTCATTCACATCATCATTCACAGATCGATTTCTTTTCTGCATTTCGGGGATAATGCTTCTCACAAACTTAAGTTCCGGCGCACATTAATTAACGTGGCGTTTTTCGTACGGGCCAATGCTTGTTTCGCGTTTCATGTATTTGCGCAGGTCGATCCAGAGAATGACGGTTGTTATATGCAGTGTAGTGCTTTTTCCAAACATCTGTCTTTCTTACTCGTGTATCGTTAGCGCACCAGATCTGGGGCCAAATTCACTAGACTTTTCGTTCGTTAGTACCTCTAGCCGTGCAGCTGCCTTAGTTTATGATATCTCGAACATTGTGATCGAATGACATCGGTTTACGAACAGCTCTATAGCGTAAAGATTTTCTTTGTGGACATATATGCCAAGTTATCATCGTCACTATAACATATACGGGGTGATCATTTCTAAGTTTGATGAAGTTTATAAAAGTCGTCTTAGGTAGATATCGCTCATTCTTGAGATGGGCTATTCGAAGCGGTGGACATATTACTAGCAAGTGAAATCGAAACATACATTCTCCTGACATTTAGTAACTTCCTTTAGTAACAGACATTTAGTAACTTCCTAATTAGTTACATTACGAAGCATGTTGCACTTTACAAATTGTAGCCGGTGAGCTTTCAAGACCTTTCCACTTGAAATGAATTTGTAGGATATGACACCAGTTTCGATATATTTCGCAAAGTGTGGGACGAGATACATGGGCGTTCCAGTTACTTTCGTGCTCCAATGCATAAAAGACCGTTTCATCAAAAACGTAAATGGAACAACAGCGCATTTTTACGGTGAGTTTTATGGCGTATATATTCAAACTGCCGTCATTCTGGAAATTCATTTCAAGTGGATACGCATTGCAAGCTCACTGGCTAATTCGTAAATTGCAATATGTGTCGTAAAGTAATTCATTGGTAAGTTAATTATTGAATTTGTTTTTAATTACTTGAATATTTATTTTGATTTCTCGTGCTATTAATGTCCACCTGTTCGAATAATCCAGCTCAAGGACAAGAATTATACGATTGCGAATCAGAAAGTCTTTGCCCCTACTTTTTCATTAGCCACAGAAGGGTACATACTAGTATTTACAAATATGCGTGCTATTCTACGAACCTTTTTTTCCACATAGTCCCCCACACCACTTCAGACATTTGTCCCATCGCAGCACTAAATTTGAGATGTCTTTTACGTCAGTCAACGACGCACGCGGCCTCCTCGAACGCTCATTGTCATGGAAGTCTTCACGGTCTTTTGCGAACTCACAACACAACCACCTGAAAACTTCTCAAAGCGAGACACCTTTCCCTATACGTCGGCTGCATTTCCCTGTGGATTTCAATGGGCGTTCGCCCCTTGCTCCATAGAAAACGAATCACACTTCGTTGCTCGTATATGCCGTGGGCGTGTGAAACACAAGCGCCAACTTCAACAACTGACAGCAGCGCCGTGCCGCAGAGCTGCCACCAGATAGGGCCGGACCGGTCCAGGAAAGATCCACCGCTGGGAATGGATATGGTGACCTCGCATTTACAGTCGTAATTTGGCTGAAAAAAAAGTACGGACAAAAACTTTGATTCCCCCTCGTATATGCTATCTGCCATGGACGAATTTTAAATGCTCCGTTAGGCTTAGAATTATCACCCCGTATAGTTTATCAGCACAGGAGTGATGCTAGATGTTAAGTGTGCACGCAAATATTGCATGAAGCCCCCTTGGACTTCTGAACTATTCACCAGCTGAAATAACGAAGCGTTTTCGATATTGCGAACCTAAAGTTTGGGGACGCAAACCGACGGGTTTACAAGATGGCGTTTTGCGTGCGCAAAAGTCCCTCTGGGTACAAAAAGTCCTTTGGGAGCACAGTATCTAGAGCTCCCCATGCATGCTAACGCGTAAAGAAAGACGTTGACCAGTAAAAATCCGGAGGGATAAAGATGTATAGCTGTTACCATGCGCTATATATAGCATGTGGACTGCAGACGCTATAGCTACATGTGAGCGTGCGTGCTACAATACTGAATTATGACGTTAAAGGAGCAAATACAGTATGAAAATCTCAGAACGCACCGATATGCGTTCGCAAACACAGACCACACAAGTTTAGTGCGTACACGAACTAGAAGCATTATAGCGCTGAACAAAGAAACCGTTTCGGTCTGTCTCTTCATCCTATACTTATGATTTCTTCCTTCCTTTCTGTCCTTTTTTGACCCGTCAAGCTAAACGGTACGCATAATCAGTATCCCCAACCTGGTGAACGCTGTGTGAACCCATGTCAGCGGAAAGGAAGAGCGCGTATTTCACGCATTTTATTTGCGAAGCGGCACTCCATTTCGTTTCGCGCACTATAAGCGATGTCACAGGGGCAGGAGAGAGAGAGAGAGAGAGAAAGACTAGAACCGAGGATCTTGTTAACCGACGTATACCGACTTAGGCAAGCTGTCACCGCGCGTCGTCCTGAGTCTCATCACTTCATCACGCAAGAGCGACGTGCGCTCACATGGGGGCGCCCGCGGCGCGCAGCCGCAACGAGCCAATCATCGCGTGGCGTCTCGTCGCCAAGCAGTCACGTGGCGTGCCATGTGTTAGGCGCTGGGCCTTCTTGTCACCGAGGGGGAAGCGTTCATCTGCATGACCCCCCCACCCACCCGTTTCCGCCCCCCTCCCCTAATTCCTCCATACCATACCTTTTTTTTTTCCCTCTATGCGACACGATGCACTCATGCCACCGACCGCGGGAAGACCACACACGCAGACCGGGAGCGCGCGCATGTGCTTTCTCGCGCGATCACGCAACTTCGCGTTTTCGCCTTCGCTCTGATGGACTTCGATTGCCTGTCCGGACAGATTACACGCGCGCCGCGGTATCGATATCGAAGGGGCACGCCGCGAATGTCCGCGCGGATCGGGATAATCTGCTCGAGGCGGACGGATTAGCAAGCGATGCTCCCATGCCGCGAATCTATACGTGTACACACATTGAGAGGCCAAATAAACAAGAACAAAAAAGAAGAAAGACAGAGAGATAGAAGCAACCCAATCATCGTTCCTCCGGCTCGCAGTATGCGTATCTCTTTTGTCCGGCATCGTCATGCACTCCGGGCTGCTCCCCCTACCCCCGTCGTCCTGCTCCTCGGTCGTTTCAATGTGCGCTTTCGCTAATCCTCGCTCTATTCAAGAGGCAGAGACACGCCCTATTTTGTCCGACAGGCTCTGTCGAGTCATAGAGTGACAAGAACGAGTTCTGAGCGAGAGTTATCGCTGTGTATATATAGTACGCTGCACTCTGCGCATACGTACGTGCGAGTCGTGAATGTATACGCGGAATTGCGCGTATTTTATTTACACGGCGCGTTGCGTCCGCATACATGTCAAAGCAAGCGCTGTTTATGGGGCAAACCCTCAAAGAGTATAAAGGGACCTATACATCATGTAACCTCCGCATCCAACCATACCTTATGATCACGTCGAATAACGCTTGTGTGTGCGAGAGAGAGAGAGAGAGAGAGCGAAAAGTCATAATGCAAAGGCAGGGAGGTTAACCAGGCTGGGCCCGGTAGGCTACCCTGTAATGGAGAAGGGGGAAAGATAACTGAAAAAGAAGAAAGAGAGAAGTTCGAACTTTGCACTGTTACGCACACGAGCATTCATCGCTCAGTCACTCACAGGCGGTCATGCAGGCTGGTGCGTTTCCAGAAACGCAGCAGCACCTTTGTGGCCTTGCTTGTGCGGTCGGTTTTGTACGGGATCCCAGCTGATCATAGGAGACTATTGGTAGCTCGCGGGTTACGTGTACATTGGTTTTTGAATTAAGGAAGTAGCTAAGCTTACAATATATTTTGTTTTCTATTGTATGTCGTTGCAAGTTTGACGGTCCGCGACATAAATTGTGCCGCGCATAAGGAAACAGTCCTCCTTCCTTGAAAGTATACATATACATGTATACAATGGAACAGTTGCAGCGCATTTGTCGAGATACATGCTCTGCATGCTCTTACGTATAATTCTATCGTAATATATATATATATATATATATATATATATATATATATATATATATATATATTGTGTGCTCGTCTTTGTTGATTTCTTGTTCGCGTTCTTTTTACAGTAGACAGATGTCACTGCCGCTGCGACGTATCCCTCTCAATGCAAATTGTTGTAGACGCCTTCGGGCGACCGTCGAGGAGCTCGAGAGGCACAATTACAACGTCTTTCCGCGTTTCGCAACCGAGGCCGCGAGCGCTGCAGGTTTTTATCTCTCCCTTCGCCACCCTTCCCTTTCTCTCTCTCTCTCGCTAATTGTGTGCAGCGCTGTGACACCTATACCGCATAGGCGCGCTGTCCGTCGCAAAAATATTGACCGTACTTTCACACTATATCTTTCCGTCTCCTGAAATGGTGGTGCGACAAATCTTGAAGGAAGGCTAATGAGATCGACATGAGTGCTGCTCCGCGGTACGTGCGCGGAGCAACTATATAGGAGACAAAGTGCATTGTCTTCATTCGCTAAAATAACAAAACAATAACGGACTGAGCGCTGAACGTCCTCAGAATACTCGTTCAATTAATTAATAAATTAGTTCGGTGAACTTTAACCATAGCGAAAAGCCATTGTTGCGAACCATTTCACTGGCGACGATTTCACCGTTCCTAATGTTTGGTTCGCGTACTCAAACAATAAGAGAACTATAGGTGGACAATAAGAGAATTAGGTGGCTATGCCACGACGTTCATGAGTCACACTTACATTATGGGAAGCAGAATTAACAGCTTCATTATTTTTACGAGTGTCCAGGTACCACGGAGTTCATGCAGTGTCGGGTTTCAATCTGCACTGTGATATCAGATTCGCTGCATGCTGCCAAAGTAATACAGCCCTCTATTAAAGCGTTCGTCGAAGTGCTGACTTTACTACGGCGCAATGTGGGGGTGGGGGGGAAGTATAGGCTGGTGTGTGTGTGTGGGGGTGGGGGGTGCCTTGTCCTTATTGCGAGCTGATGACGTTGCGCCGCACGGATGCAAGACACTGAGAACTCAGTCACACTGGCACACGAGCTCGCTGTTCCAACTGGCTGACACGCACGAGCACTGTACAGCTGTCACGCCAATGCACGATTTTCAGGAGCCAACGTGTTCCTTATGAAGGTTCGACAGCGCGCAAGCCGGTCGTGTTTTCCCGTGCTTGTCTTGCAAGCATCCCAGGGTGGTAATTAAATGGAGACTGAGCGGGGAAACGAAGAAGTCATGCATGCAGAAAAAAAATGTGTGCGGCCAACCACCAAATTGGGGGGAAAGGCCGATGACAAGCTATTTCTGGTCGTTCATGTGCATATTTCGCGTCGACCCCCTTTGGCCATTACGGGTTGTTATTGCGCGCTCTTTTCACTTGCGAGAGCGTGAGAGTCTGCCGCCAGCATCCTGCGGTACGAGCGTCTTGAATGTGAGCTCGTATGAAGCAGCGAGAAGCTATAGAACCATATCGCGGTGCTCTAGCGAGCAACTTTTGACGCTGTTTCGATGGGTGATATAGAGCTACTAAAATAACACGAAACGAAGAAGGAACAACACAGAAACATGCACAACATGGCCGGCGGTAACCATGTTGGCGTATGCGTTTATGTATCTTTGATAATTTCGCACTGTTTGAGTGTATACCAACGAGATGGGCAATCTCGTTTTACAATTCGTGGCGTTTTGCATATTAATCCACCGTAATGATATAAGTGCAAGAAAAGTTGGCATTGCAGCTCAGGGTTTGATCAACATGCATGTTCGCCATCGTTATATCTTCGTATTTTCTCGCTTTTCTTTTCGTCATACCGATTTCGAGGATCCTACTTACGTCCTCATCTCTTGATTTCGAATGACGCAGAATATGGCTCCGAAGTTTTCATTTTGTATATCCTTTGTTTATCTTGCTCAAATGACTGAGTCGTGACGTCGTCCGGTTGTATCTCTTTGGCTGAACGGTTGGGTAATCGCTACGAAGGGCCGTGGAGTTCTGCTGCTCAGCTCACGTGTTCAGTTCCTGACTATGGTAGCAATCTTTAAAAGATAGGAGAGAGAAAGGTCTCGGGGGGAGGGTATGAGGGGCCAGATATTATTTAAGCTTTCCGTATGCTGCCCAATAATTTTATGTTTCTCGTACGATTGTAATTAAAATTACAATGAACTTACATGGAATTCATATAGATTCCATAAAAGTTATACGGAGAAAATACGGGATTCTCGGTGTGGCATACGGAAAGTTTCGGCAGCGAAGAACGGGTGCATAGAGATAAAATTTAATGTCACCGAGCTAATTGCTGGACGACCACAGCATCTCTCGTACAGGCGAAGTTGCAGCTCCAAAATTCAGGTCCATCGCTCAGCCATTCCTTTAGAGTACACATTTCGTCCGCACGCTGACTAGCTAGCTCGCTCCGTCGCTCGTTCATTCCTGGCAGTTCTGTCACCCTTCCCCGCGCCCATGGTTCGCAGACGTCAGAGAAACAAATATGCCTCTTCCAACGGAATATATCAGCGGGTGCATATCGACACACGTCGTGCGCGTATAAGCAGCACATCTGTCTGCATCCATTTTCTCCTCCACGCTTTTCGCAGCGTTTCTGTGTTTGTACAGCGCTTAACGCTGCGCTAAGAAGCCGCGCTGGAACACACGGGTGCCAAAACAAAAGCGCCTCGCGCAGTGATCGATGCTCGTCTCACACTGTATGTATACGTACAACACCTTGAACAGATGACATCGCAACGGGACAGGTTGTTTGAACGTTACACGAGGTTCAAAAATGATCCGGCCAGATTCGCGAACGCGAACACGCTCGAGGGCAAGTTCGCGCATCGACAATTACATCGCCCGCACTTCGAGCTAATGGTTTCATATTGGCTTCTGCCGCAACGGATTCGTTTACATCGACCACGGTCACCTCGCTTCAGGGCTCCTTATCTCACACTACAGCTTCTGCGTCCAACTATAGTGTTTCTCTATACCCCTTATAGCCGCGGAGACCTCGTTATGCATGCACGTATGTCGCACGGTCGCCGGTGGCACTCCCCTGTCGCCATGTTTACAGATCTACATCTATATCATTTCCGAATGGTATAGTATACCTCTCTTCCTTTTCCTCCTCTCTCGGGTCTCCTCGGAACGGCTTAATCAAGTTCGGCACGAGACGCTTGCGGGAACGCTTATCAATTAACCCTGCTCGCAAATCATTACGAAGAGCGGCGAACTGCGCGCAATCATTACAGCGAGCGGCCGGTGTATAATAAGTTATGTACGCGCTGCATGCCGCTTCGAATCGGACGCCATTGGGAATATTAATTCGCCTCTCCGTTGGCTCGTTCGCTCGCCTTTTTTCCCGAACGCTGTTTCCGCGATATCTTCTTGTGTATACACTCTAAAAACTAGGAAGGGTATCGCAGGAGTGAAGCGGCCGGTTCACTCTTCAAAGCGTCGTTTTACTCTCGCAAAATGTCGAGGAGAGTGAAATGCATTGTTCACTCTCTCACCAAGGAGAGAGTGAAATGTGCTTTTCACTCTCCCCCTTCAGAGAGAGAGAGTAGTTCTACTCTTGCGGCAATAGAGAACAAAACGTAGCGTGATCTTCTGCTTCAACTGTAGGTGGCTGGCCCCGAACATGGCAATCTATCATTCATGCACGCTGAGCAAAGAACACATCGTTTTGCTTCTAAGAGAACAGGCCGCCGCAGTTCAAAGGAACGCGTAGCGAGCGCTCTACTTTTTCACTCGGAGTTCTCCACCGCGCGCGCGCGCGCTCAAGATCGCGGAACAACACAGCACCGGAGAAAGGTGATCTGTTATTGTGTCTGTAGCTCTCAATTTACTCATCACGGCTTTTCTTTGAATGCCTCAACCGTTGAGCTTCCTGCTTCTGCTCCTCCAAGTACATTTGTCGCCGGTTCCATGTGCCTAAAACTGGTATCTGCAGCTCCTTTGTAATTTGAACTTTAAGGATGTCGCTTTCCTTCTATTACCTCCACAGACAATTCTCTGTGACATGCGAAGAATGTCACAGAAGGGAAAAAAAAACACTTGGCAATGTCTGCTATGTCTAGCCAAGTGTACAACTTTAAGGACTTTCCAGTACTTCTAAAAATTCCAGGCTTTTCAATGCCTTGAAAATGGCATTTTAGAAATAAAGGGTTTTCAAGGATCGCTACAAACCCTGGTTTCTAGCACCTAAATAATTTTACAAGCTTATTTTGGCATGGAGTTCGGAAATTCATGCTTTTTAGCTAACGCTGCATCATCTCTGTACATTGAAACCACGAGAGCGCAACCATTTTGGAGTAAAGAAAAATACTGAAAGCTTTTAATACCACTCTTTTTCTATGGAGCTTCGTATGGCCTAGTTAGGTTTACGAATGTGCCTGGTTTTGGTGGGCGTTTCTTCAACATTTTCTGTGAGAAGTAGATGACTAACCCCCGTATTCAGAAATGTATATTAATACAAAGCCCATGCTTGACTTTATATAAACGACGCCTGGTGCGAACGTCCCCCAGACGCTCACTGCCTTTCTTTTGGTGCGTTCACGACTTGCGTCATTTAGATCAAGTCAAGCATGGGCTTCAAGTTATGATGCATTTCTGAATATGGGGGTAAGCGTGCGCTATTTCGGGCAACGCATTGTGCCATTGACACTGAGAGGAAACGGGGAAAACAAAGTTAACGCCCTATACTCCTAAACTTTCGCGTACCTGTGGTGTGCGTGTATCGTGGAAGAAGAAACAGCGCTAACACCAGGACGAAAAAAAGCATCGACCACACCAGCGCTTCGTGGTGTTGTCGATGTTTTTGCGTCGTCCTTGTGTTGCGCTGTTTCTTCTAAAATGCTCAACCAACTAGCCGGCAAGTCTATCCTGTGCATATATATTGAACACACGTATGAATGTAGATGGTCTTCGAAGCTTTTAGAACGAGCACTGCCACAGGATACGAGCAGTGCACGCGTAACAAGTGGACACATTACTCATTTAAACATGCGTGCCAATGCATGTGACGCGGCTATCGGCATAAGCAGTCTCCAAATGCTGGAATGCGTGCTCTTCAAAACGCTAACGATCCGCTGCTAATGCAGGACAACAGCTCACAGCGGACTGAACCAAACTCTAAACTAATGCACCTGAAAAGAACGCCTACACGGCAGCGTGAGGCACGTCGAAATGCCTGGTACTGGCATCGCAGTTGACCACATACGAATGGAACTGGCGGAAAAAATAAACAGAAATGCTCACCAGTATACGCGCGACTTAAATTCACATACGTGGATGGTTGGCACGATACTTTGTATCCGCGTAATTTCGGAGAACATATAATGCATGGACTGGAAAAGCACTCGATCGTGAGCTGAACGGCACATTTGTTATTTTCCTGGGGTGACGACAAGCCGTGAATAGTTCTCACGTCGTCGTCTACGTTGTATTCCTCCGTTAGTCGTAGCAAGGAATGGAAATGATGCAAACGCAAACGTATTCCAGTACACAACAGCACAGCACACTGCAGAGAAACTCCAACCACCGCAGCCGATTCCTCAAATACATTTGTTATGTATATAAGCTCTAAAACAACACGACTGAGCGTGGTGGCTTTGTGGTATAATGGTTAGGATGTGTGCTTTGAATTGTATAGATGCGAGTGTACGTGGGTTCGAATCCACGTGATGTATAGAGCAATGTGGTTCTCCATAAGTGTGTGTGATTCCGTCGACTATTGTGTTCTAATTAGATTATGTGTCTCCTGATTGTGAAATATGCGAAAATATTTGCGGATTAAATGTGAATTAGCTTTTTTTTCTCCGCAGTGGCGTTCGGGACACATACGCATAGGCCGATTACGAGCCGTCACGACTCATGGTAGGCAGCAAATAGCCAGGAAAAATGACTTTAAAATCCTGCATAACATTGCTCACGCCTATTCTGAAGGCCGCTTGGAATTGGGCCACTGAGTCTGAGGGAGCCGCCTAGAGAACGGTGTATCAGCGACCCTAATTTGATCTGATTTCCTGCCTACATGCGTGGCCAGGACTTCGCTAAGAGGGTATTGGGAAGAGTAGTTGCACTCTGTTTGGGGGAGTAGAAGTACTCGGTCTGGTGGAGTGCCATTACCCCTACGGTGAGAGTATTACCACTCTGCGGAAGAGTACTAGCACTCCCTGTGGGAAGAGTATTATCACTCTGCAGAAGAGTACTAGCAATCCCTTGCGGCGGAGTAACAAAACTCTGTCAACAGGAGTTGACCTACTCTCTCTCAAAGAGGGTCGATCTACTCTCGAAAAGAGAGTGAAATATGGGACAAGCCGCTACTCCCTCAAAGGGAGTGCCCGGCACTCTCTTAGTTTTTAGAGTGTACGCCCGGGCTGTGCAGCGAGAAAAGCGTGCAGAGCGACGCTGCTGCCGTGATCGAGACGTGCGTGCCCAAGGAGGGCGGGCGTCTGTATACTGTGCTGTTATCGCTCCTAATTGTTAATGTCACGACGTTTCGTTCCGAGTGTCTGTGTACACACGCGAGGCGTGGACGTGCGGTGGGAATCGCTAGTTACGTGCAGTAAGGAGGAAACTTTGGGGATATCAGAAGCTTTCAGTACCGTTTTTTTTTTTCGCACATTAAAATATACATAAATTATTCTGCGTGTGACGGCAATTGTAACAATCGTAGAAAGAAAGAGGAGGACGGAGGTCTGGATGTTGGTATTTTGCGACAATACGTTGCTACCGCTTCTCCTGTTTTCTTTCCGTCGCGCTTGGCCCATGGCCGATATGAAAAAAAGTAAATGAAATGATAAAATGCGGCAAACAATTGCACGCTTTCGATAATGGAGAAAGATGCAAAATATCGGGAAAAAATTGGTTAAATAACTGGCCCATGATATTCTGTTTAGTAGTAACAAATGACAGACTTGTGAAACTGATTTCTCTTAAATTTTAGCTGGTTTTCTCACCATTACATTTTAAATGCACGCAGCTCTTTTTCTTATCACATTCTCTTTGAACCATCTTTCTTTCTCACATTATACGTGGCTGTCTTTTCTTTTGCTATTATGTTAAACAGACATTGTAACCACAATTAAAACATCAGAGACCTCTTTTTTTTTTAATACGATAGGTTCTGCACACTCTCTGATACGTAAATGATGTGTGTCTTCTTTCTTCGTATACAGGGCTGGCTGAGACAGCTTACGATCGTACACAACTATACTGCATCTAACTACGAAGGCAAGATGTAGATGCACGCACACGCGCGCGATGTGATCCCTGCCTTGTGCCTGGCGTGGAGATGTATGTGCTCTAATGGGGCGTATACGATAATAATTCGAGAATAATTAGGGCAAGAGTTTGAGAGAGGGCAATTAAGGTGCATACCTGTTTTATCGGAGCGAGCAGATTTGATTTCGACACGCTAAGATCCATGAAAGGTCATGGCTTGAACGTCTGCCGATGTTTCTTTCAAACTTCCTTTCTTTTTTTTTCTTTTTTTCGCTTCTGTTAGTAGCGGCGCAGACTTTGGGCCTATGCTAAGTTGGTTCTTACTTGCGTGTTGTGCAACGTTAACGGATCCTCGTTTGAATATGATGAAACTTATGCTTTAGAATCAACATTTGCGTTTCTGGTTGTTTATGTACTCCGACGTACTTACGCCTGGCTTTCTGTACTATTGCTTTTATTTGCGAAGTTAATTCTCGAAGGCAATTAGTAGTGAGGCAGCGTGACCTTTCCATGCGGATTCACTGTGCGCGAAAAAAAAAATCGAACATGTTTTGGAACTTTTATGCAAAAATCCTTTGCGTAATTTTTCGCTATCAAGCTTTGTGGCGTGCAAACGGCAGCGTTTCACGCTAATCACTATAACAACTCAAACTTTAGCGTAACGACGAACAAACACGCTACGACGAAGTATACGAGGAAAAAAGTTTTGTTGAAAGCATGGTGATTAAGGTTGAATAAATGTTATACAAAACTTTCTTGACGGCTCTGTTGTGCAACGCGGTTTTTGTGCAACACGCATTGCTCCGAAGTTGAAGCGTGTACGTATAGGGTTAAGGATCGGCGCGATGGCTTCGAATTGTCCATAATAAACTTCGCGTGAGACTACATTATTTCACGCACGTTCACGTGCAAACTCGAAAAATGTGATTGACTTCTGATGACAGTGAAGATAACAATCGAAACTGTTAGCGGTGTGAAGCCTGTCGTAACCTTCTTGTTGTTGTTATTATTATTATTATTATTATTATTATTATTATTATTATTATTATTATTATTATTATTATTATTATTATTATTATTATTATCATTATTGTTATTATTATTATTATCGTTGGCTCCACACTGAGATCGCCCAAAGTAGTGCCGATATATTTAACGCACGAACGTGAACATGCACCACCTGACCCCATTCCTCGCTCTATAGTATAGATGCAGGCATCGGAAACTAAGCGAAGCGTCGATGTCTCTATACAAAACATAGACCAAGCAAGCCATGCACTTCGAAGGCGCTGCATGTCACAGCGAAGCTGTATGTACATGTGTGTGCAGGCGACAAGAAGTTGCACTTCAGGCGCATTCGGGGCTAAGCATGCATGACCGCGGCTACGTGGCGTTCACAACAGCGGCACCGAGCACGCCGCAAAGCGCGCCGGAAGAGCGCGTCGAAGCAGGCGGCAGTGAGCTTACACATGTAGGGCGAGCTCACGTGCCCAAACGGGGCGGTCGCACTTCGAGCGTTCGACACTTTGCGGCTCCGCAGATACAGGCGTACACCAAGTGTGCCCGCGTAATGACGACCCTCGTATAGCGGGCAAATGCGGTCCAGCCCAGTGGCAACCCAGTGGCGCCCCGAGAACGTTTGCGAACGCGTCGCCTCGTTGTCCAGGAGGAGGTTTGTGTGGCGGCGGCGGCGGCGTCAATGTGCACGTGAAGGCGTGCCTGGCGGACAGGACGGTCCGTGGCTCTGTCACGAAATTCCGCTTAGCCGGGCCCGTCTCTCTTTCTTTCCTTTTTTTTTTCTTCAGAATCACTGGCATTACGCGCGATGCGCACGCATCGGCCGTTCACTTGACAACAAGCGTAGTACTACGCTTTGTCCGCGGGTGGCGCCTTGCGAGTTCTGCATGGTTGGAGTCACGCGCACTGGCTTGCCGTTCGGGACGCCGGCTCTACACACTATACGCCTCCCGCTTATAGCGCCGGTCGCTGAGCTTGAGTGTGACGCCGGAGAGTAGTCGTTATGCAAACGATCTTATATTGCTGGGATGCATTCGTTTCACCTCCCGCCGTTCAGCAATTATTCGGCAAGTATCCAGCAATTCGTTGTTGTTGAAGGGCCGGCGACGTATCTTATTGCCAACACTTCCCGTTTTGAGCGCCACGACAAATGTCGAGGAAAAAAAGAAAGCTTAAAAGCGCGGAATTCTTTTCAGACCTGCATATGTAGTGTGACCCGTTTGTTTTTTTCTGAAATATATGATATAAGGAATCCCTAATGCATTTTTGCTGGTCTTGATGAAAAAAAAATAGCAATAGTTATTGCGTATTATTCACTCGTCAAATATACAAGAAACTGAACATATACATAGGTGCGAGAAACTGCGGTAAGTTCGCGAGTCAACTCGTTATGAGTAGTTAAGGGGTTAAGGGTCAGCATTTGTGACAAACATAACCTCTCCTCATCTCCTCTTCTCCAATAATAAGGCCGAAGCACCTTAGCATTCAAATAAGCGCTAATTAATTAATTCTATACCCTACTAAAAAAACGCAAGCAGCCACGTTAAAAATGTTTTTTTTTTCTATCTTATGACCACATTAAGGAAACGCACTTAAATCCAAACTAAATCAGAATTAGACGAGTTGGTATGTTCGTAAAAGCAATATTTTTGTAATATTTTGTAATATTTTTGTAAGCTTCACGTAAGTGCAACCGTACTCGAAGGGCGAGTTATTTCTCGCGTAGTAATGTGCATCGATCGCGTTCTTGTAAGCAGTAATGAAGATTATAAAATGCTTGAGGGTATTTGTCACTGAAATAACTGCATTTCCCAACCACCATCCACATTGGATAGGAGTGCTTGTGTAGAAAAGAAGAATATTTAGTGAGAGGAAAAACAGAGAGGTTGGACGGTGGAACGTGTGTCTGGTTTCTCTGGTACGATTCGCCCCAATACATAGAAGCGCTGCATGCTGTCGCACGAACGAATCTCCGTGAATCGCATATATAGTACACAACCATTACCCGCGGCTGCACGTGATTTCAAGCTCTCGCACTTAATTTCATTGAATCATTGTAGTGACACTAATTATACCACGTGCGTTCATTTATCACAGGAACAACGTTATACTTCCAGCGACGAACGGAAGGACAATTTCTGCGAAATCCGCTCCAACTTCAATAACAGAGCGCTCACTGGTCTTGGAAACCACCGCTGCATAAATGAAGGAAAGAAAGAAAACGATGGGGGAGAGTGGTGGATTGGGAAAGGGTGGTAGATGGGGAAAAAAAAAGAAAAGAAACGAGCGACAGAAAAATCACAGCGAAGGAGGAGCGACGAATTAGAAACCGGGCAATAACCAAAAAAATTAATAAATTAAAAGAAAACGAAAGAGGGAGAACAAGAGCTTTCCGCGCAGATTTTCGACAACAATCTCGAAACGAATGAATTTGTCAAATCTCGGCTGCACCGGCACGCCGCGTATAACAGGAAAAGCCAGGCGAACACAATGAAATGAAGAAATAAACGCAGTTGGTGAAGCGTGGAGCGACCATTAGGTATTCCAAATCGAGGCTAACATTGGTAAGTCTAAGAAGAAGAAAAAAAGAAAACACACGGACACGAAACGGAAATAAACTGAATGTGATATACGAGATAGCTTGGTGAGAACGATATATCTTCTGTGCCTTCATTTGCCTTGCGGGGAACGAACGAAGCGCACAGACACACGCACATAGGCACACAAAAAGGCAGCAGGAGAAAAGAAAGCAGAGCCGGAGAGAAAATATTGTCCGGACGAGCTCTTTAATTATAACGCGAACAAGATTGAATTGGTGTTCACGAGCGGGGGCAATTCGAGTGCGGGAGCGAGCCCCTGTATAGCAGCGTGCCAGCGGGCTTGGAAGGCCTAGAATTCATTCTGTTTGCCTCCGTCATATGTCGTCCCCATGTATTATTTGCGGAAGTATCAAAGTACATTTTAAAACGCAGCTCGGTTATCTTTATTCCCGCAGTGTAATTGCCTAGTCATACAGAATTGCGTTGCTCGCAAGTTTGTAATAATTTATTGTTCTCTTGCTTCTCTTGACTGCTCTGTGTGTGCATGCGGGCTGCTCTTACATGGATGAAATTTAATCGTGATTACCCTGTTTCCTTGGATAACAATGTAATAACGATTTGCACTGTGAGTATCAGAAATCTTAACTTTTTGTATATATATATATATATATATATATATATATATATATATATATATATATATATATATATATATATATGCAACAGTCGCGTTCCGAGAAACGCGCCTGTCCTTCCTGTCGTGTGGGTTTCTCGGTACGCGTCTGCTTCACGCCGTTATTTGTCCTTAAAATAATCCCACGTCTCATTTGTGGGGGTTTAAGCTGGAGAAAAGCTTACATAAAGATCATGTTCGCTGTAGGGCACTTACAAGAAAATAAATTAGGCATAATATACTCCATGCAGTGTTAACTTTGGCCCTTCCTTTTTTTCTCTTATGCGTCTGGCAAAATACGAAACTGTCGCAAGTGCAAGTTGCGCTGATTCAGTACCGGCTCCAAGAAACTGAAAGCACTGTCAACACGTAGGAAGGGAAAATTTATTTCACCGCGGTTCATCTCATTCCTTCATGGCTGTCGAGCTCTGCCGCACTACTTGGCGCAGTAACACGTGCACAGAAGCTCCGTCCCTGCAGCTTCCTCTTCACTGCCATAGTAGTAGTCCGCGAGGACATACCGCTGGATTGCGCGCACGCTGCCTACTTCGCGTATGCTCTTCTCTCTTAACCCTTTCCTTAGCGCAGGGTAGCCAACCGGAACTACCTCTGGTTAACCTCCCTGCCTTTCTCTACATTATCTTATTTCTCTTTCTCTTTATATCCATTTCCCCCTCATATGTAGTGTAGCCAACCAATAGTGGCTGTGTTAATCGCCTTATCTCTCTTACATCCTTTCTCTCTTATTCTATCTCTCTTATGACAGGCTTCGTTCAATGCGAAGTTTTCGCTTGTTCGAGAAATAACCGGAATGGTGAGAGATCGATGTATACGTCACATGACTTGACTGATCAGCGCTACTCCCGTTCCTATACGCACCATATGTGTCGAGGTGAGCAACCACTACTCGCATTCACACGAGACCGATCGCGAAACGAGGTCTATCAGGAACCACGACCACACTCAAAGGCCGCACTCGAAGCGATTGACGCATAGTTCGAACCGCTTCGTTCGAACCCCCCGTTGTTCAAACCACAAACACGCAAACTGTATAACACAATAAAACAGTGCGGCGTCAACTCTTCTCTCCCTCGCCGTCATTGTGGCACATTTGACTCGCACTCCTATAAAACTGCTTACTTCCGCCTACGTTGCATTCAGCCGCGAGCTCTGCGCGACGATTATTGCGATTCGGCTTCCTCGTCCTTTGTTTACAGCGACGCTGCGCAGCCCTCATTATTTTTCATTTTGTGTCTGTGTGTGCGTGTGTGTTTGCCGCTAGGGGCGCTTGGAAACGCTGCCAAGCTGCAGCATTTTTGCGGCCGACGGATAGATGGAAGAGGGACAGGCGTGCAAGAAAGGAAAGGGTGAACTGGAAAGGAGGGTGGCAAGCGGACTTCAACTCAAACAAGACCTGCGCATGGCGGCCACAGCGGCGGCGACGGTGAAGACCAGTCCCAGAGTCATCGCGGACGCATTCATCTTCATTAGCAGCGGAGAAATAAAAGAAAAGATAAGCCGGGTGGGTGGTGGAAAAGGCTTGCCATTTCTGGACGCCCGCACAGTCCGAGTTGCGGCGTGCTCGGTCGTCTCCGCTTCGCCCCGAAAGCGAGTGTTTCTCTCTTTGTGCGTGTGTCTGTGCGTGCGTGAAAGCGTGCGCATGGCCGCTGCTCCTGCGGCACGGTCCTAATTAGCCGCGGCGCCCCGACCGCCTCCAAGGCTCGCCGCGGAAATGCAAGAGAACGAGCGCTGAGTGAAGTGGCCGGCGAATCCGCTAGAGGCGCCACGCGCGGTTTTGTGCCTGGCGGCCGCCTGGTGGCGCACGGTTTCGACTCGGCACGTAGTAAGGCAACGCACTTATCTAGGAAACTATGCGCGCGCGCGCGCACGCCCGTGCACATTTGTACGTGCGCACTGCAATTTGGTGAGCACGGCATGTGCATGCACGCGGAGTGCGCACGCCTAGCTGTCTGTCTCGGGTTGCGGCGTGATCGCTGCAAGCGTGGTATAGTTTGCTTATTAGGGGACTCCTCCCTTGATTTCCCCCTGGTCCCTTGCTTCTTCGTTGTTTGTTTTTATTCACCCTTAATGCGGCCTGAATCGAGTTTTCATTGCTGAGTCGAGGGTGGTTTCCTTTTAACGGGGAGGTCCCGGTCGTGCGGCAAGTTTCCAAAGGGCTGGTTTCCTTGCGTCGAGGCCTCGCCGCACAGCGAGGTTTGGTGTTCCATCCTGTCGGTGTTTCGCGCTGCACGTCTGGCCGGAATGTACTTTGCAAGAAAAGAAAAAAAAAGCTTGCTGCAGCACGTCTGTGGACCACAGCACTCAGCTCGTCGCCAGCGCGTTGTTTCGCAATCACGTTGTTTATAATAAAAAGAAGTAAAAGAAGATACCAACCAAGGGTTCCGGAACAATAAACCATCTTTAACACATACTCCAACCCGGATGCGCAGCTTCGGTACGCCTAAAAATGAGTACCAGTTAACCCATGGAAACAGATAAGTCTTTCGGTAACGGGTTTACTACGATCTGGGATTTGTCCGAGATCATCTACCACATTTTTTTGGTGCATTCTGTACTGGCACCACTTTTGCGCTGGTGTTCTCGCATACCGGTGGTCGCACACGGCAAACTCCAGTTTACTTTACGCTTGATTTCGACAAATTTCGTCCCTTATCTGGCGAGGGGAGCGTCAAATGGCGTCAGCAAATCGGACGTCACTGCAGATATAGGTTTAGTAGATGAATGAGAGTGATGGCAGTGCAATTTCGGAGAGATAGATAGCGATATGCTGACTTTATTCAGAAGACGTATAGATGTTTGATGGCACATGTACTCCGGGTGGCAGGTGAGAAGTATGACACGCACAGTGATCGCGCAAACAGAACATGCAACAAGGGACGCGCGCCTATATATACCCGCACACACTAAAGCTATTCGCCAAGTTTCCAATGGCGTTCTGGTCCAACAAAGCGCTGTGCCTTTTTGAACACGAGGAAGACACGAAATTGGCTCAGTGCGCGACCCGGAAGCGCGGTAACGAAACACCAGTAATTACGCTTAAAGGAAGAATGAGGTCTTGCTTCTCTTTTTCACTCTGACACACATTGTTGCTCGTCCTCGAATCGGGGTATATAGGCCTTCCCGCCGACTGGCGCGCTTTCGAACCAATCTGATTGAGAAACAAAACCGCGGGCCCGAGGCGCCCAAGTCCGCCCGAGAAAAGCGCTCTTGCGGCGCAGGGAAGATTGAGATTCCCGGAAGGCCGTCTATCGATCTCCGCATTGTCCTTCAGGGTTCCTCCCTCCTTCTTCGTAATCGTACAGGAGAGAAAGAAAGAAAAAAAAAAACGCGGATTTTACCTATTTGCCATTTCCCTTTCTCTGTGGTGGAACCGCTGTATAGCGGCGCTGGAGCCGATCGCGGTCTCGCCCGGCTTCTTGAAGCCCGCACTTTGTGGCCGCACGTATAACATTCCTATTTGGGAAACCATGACAGCTGCTTTCAGCTTTTAAGACGATACTTCTTCATTGTGCGGACTAAGGCAGCGACTTTCAAGAGAAATAAAAAAATATCTAAGGAGATGCGCTGCACATGAAAGTGCATGCACTTTGTGCCCTATAGTGCATGTATGGGGAATGTGGAACGTGCGAGATTAAACTGAAGTCTATGGGATATGCTCAAAGGCGACTCCTTAGGGCTTGTATTTGAGGCTTGCGACTACAGCTGCCTCTACCTCTAAATTTCATTGTCTCCTTTATCTAAATGTGTGCAATATAGTGCTAGGTTTTTGGCGACGACAATGCGCTAACTTTTGTGAATTTGTGCGTTTCGGGTTTCGAATTCGCAACAAAAGTTACTTCGTTATGGTTGTCCGTTAGATCAGATGCTGTAGCCAGTCGTGATGTCAGACGTAATATTTGCGATGCCGGCCAGTGAATGGCAAGGAGTACTTATAAATAAGGAAATGCTCGTGAATCTGACCCCTGGTTCGCAAAACAAATGTATACCAGCGTTTCTCATAAAGAGCTGGAGACGATGTCAAAAGGCGGTTAATCGCACGAAGGACTGAAGCTCTTGTGTTTTGCTGCCGCTCTAGGAAATATGGCGGTATACCTTTAGTGGGAATCGGAACGAACTTTTTGGGCTGCTTCTGCTTAATATGCGTTCGGGGAGGAGGAGGAGGAGGAAAAACATTTAATGTGCTCTAAATTTATGTAAATTTCGCGGGATTCAGACGGCTTCTTCCGTCTTCTGATGACATCTTCCGTCTTCTTCAGACAGGGTCGGTTCCCCTAGTCCAGGGCTCCGCTGAGGACTGCTGTCTAGTGAGCTCTCAGGACCAATCCACGCTGGATGTCCAGGTTGTCACTGGAGAGCATCCCCTCCCACTGTTCCGCACTCGGGTTTTCTACTCTGGATACCTGATCGTTCTTCTGACAGACCCATATCACGTGGAAGAGGGTTGGCTAATCTCCGCACCACGGGCATGTGTCACCGTACTGCGTGGGTTAAGCTTTGCTAAGGGTGTTTAGATTGGTCAAGGCCCCTGTCTGCAGTAGTCTCCAACCTACTGCTTCTTGTCTGCTTAGTTGAAAACGGCCGCGGTGTCATCTGCGGTCGCAAATGCTGTATTTTCAACCACTTCGCTGAATACAGGAGCCCAGCTCCCAACTTCTGTCCACTATGCTCCGGCGCACTTCATGCAGGACTCGCAGCACAACGCGACTATGCAACTGTAAACAAAACTGAAAAACTGAGCGTGCTCGCTTTGTCACGCTGTTGTCGTCGCTTTCTCGGATTTTGTCGCCGCTTCTCGCGTTCTCGCTCCCGATCCTACCGGAACGCGCCATCTCCCAAATCTGCTCTGGAAAAAAGAAAAAAAAAAAGAAAAAGATTTTTAAAAATACAGTGCAAGATACAATTAAAAGACATACTGCGTTCAGGCGCCAGTTGTCTGATGACCGAATACCAGGCATAAGTCTTAAAATCGCATCTTGCGCTTTTTTACATTCTTTCTTCTTTGTACAGTTTGGCTAACGATAGCTGGGACGATTCGAATATATATATATATATATATATATATATATATATATATATATATATATATATATATATATATATATATATATATATACTCGAATCTATAAACTCGGCAGTAAGTTTGTTCGCTTGGCGTGAAACAAGTACATTCGCAGCACTTGCACCAGCTCGGACAGCCCACACTGACGTTTTTATTGTTTTCAAGGTGCATCCCTCTTTGTGCCTTCTATACCACAGTCTTGGCAAGTCGTCTCGGAAGCGCTCTCGGCTCCCGGTGAACCCACGTTTTCCTGCCACGTCGCCGGCACACTTCTCCACTCGCGTTCACACAGGACGTCTCCATATAGACGCGGACATAAATGAACGGAAATAAATAAATAAATAAGAAAAAAAAGAAAATAAAAAAAGAGAAAAACGGCGCGCGTTGTCCTCGGGCACTTCGTGTTAGCGCTGGCTCGGTTTCCGCGCGCAGATCGCGGAGCTGCACACATGCGGCGCTCGGTTCCAGCGGCAGCGGCGGTGATTCTTCTCGTCGGCGCTGGCAGTCGTCGTGCTCTTGCGGCAGGCCGAAGCGATGCCTTTAATTACACGTCCCGGCTATGTAGGACTGGCACCACAACAGCGCGCGCGCCGCTGAGAATGCCGCTTCCCCCGAGGTGACGGCGAAGGGACGCCGCGCGGATTGGCTCCGAACAACAACTCTCCGCGCTCGCGCTGTGTGTAAGCTGGCTGCCCCGCGCCTCGTACCGCGTTTACTCGCGTAAGACCCGCACCCGGCCGAGATCCGCCGACCTCAGCAACCTCCTTTCCCCTTGAAATTAAGACTTTGGGAAGAAAAAGCAAAGAAAGAAGTTTTTCCAAGGATTCGAATTTGAACGCGTGGCCTTCAGTATCAGTTGATACTGTTGCTCAAGGTTTTGTTAAAGTTGCTGGAATATCTAACAGCATAGACGGCTCTGAGGACGGCCATCTTTGGCAGTGGGCCGATGAGGTAGTTGGCTCCGGTGAAAGCGGTAGCGAAATAGAGAACAGAGGCGACGAAGCAGGAAGCAGAACTCGATCAGTGGTTCTGAATCATGAAATAAGTGTGTTGTTTGCTAACAGTGTTTGCATGTTATTCCGTGCATCACTGCATCGTTGCGACCGTTGCATTTCGTTGCATTGCATTGGGTTATCACACCCAAATATGTGATTGCCTGCTGTTCTAGCGGGCACTAATATATTGCCGACTCGCGCTAGAGCCGCACACTGTCAATAAACCAGAAAAGAAGTGCGGCTCTTACACGGGTGAATACGGTGCAAGCGCGTGCTGTTGCTAACCGCGACGCTGCCTGTCCCTTCGCATTTGTATCACTAAGAGCTTCTTCCTCGTTTTTTTTTTCTCGACGTTGTTCTTTCGGCGCGACTTGCTCATCAGCCTGGAGGGGTTGCTACACTGAACCGTGCCGAAATGGGGCGAAGGAGAATCAGAGACACATTAGGGGGTTTACTATAAGGTTCGACTGAACTAACTGCGCGTGATTTCACGGGGACAAAAATGAGCGTGCGCGCCCGCCATTTCCGTCTTTCGCCACGCCGCGCTTTATACGTTTAAGGCGTACAGATCCGTGTCTGCCTGTATACGAGCAAACCTTTTTTCCCTAAGCTGTATATACTCTTCTCCCGATTTTAAAGCGAATAATTATTTCCCTATGATCCCGACTTTCCGGGTGCTGCTGCTGCTCCTGTGGTCTTAATTTTTTTGCTCGCCCCCGCTGCTGGGTTTCTTGTGATGGCGCTCACCGTACAAACACACACACAAACACACACACACACACACACACACAAACACACACACACACACACACGCACACGCACACGCACACACACACACGAAAAAAAAGATGCTGCAAGATACGGTTATGAGGCCTACGTTGTTCGGTCGTCAGAGTTGTGACACACGAATACCATATCTTTTTTATAATTGCATCTTGAACCATGCATTTTCCTTTCCTTTCTTTTTTAACTTTTGACAGCTAGCTGGGACGCACGGCAGATGCACCGGGCATGGTCAACATATAAGCATGATCATGATGCCTACACAACGTCAGTCGTGACTTCTAAATGCGACCTCCACTTTTTTTACTCATTTTCGGCCGGCGTGAAATAGAAGGAAGACGCATTACTGAGGCGCGGTTTAAATTAATCTCCCCACACCAACACTCTTGCTGCCTAGCATACAGTCATCCTGAGAGCAGGAGACTCAAACAAGGCGACGTGCTCTATAGTCTCATGCGCGTGTGGCGACAAAGTGAGCGGTTTCTCATTTTTGGACGTAGCACTCAATAAAGTGGCAACCTCGTGGGATCGTCTTTTCGACGTATTCTTTGCCGTCACTTCACATGCGCGACGTAGGCGGATTCATTCCGTGCGCCATCCGACAACTGCGATGCATTTAACGCTGTCCCGTATATTTAGCGAGCAACCCCACGGAACGCATGCCTGGTGTCAGTCGTGCTTACAGCGTGATCATCGCGCAGCCTGTAGTGGACGCGCCGGTGGACCCGTGGGCCCGGATGCGGGAAATATGTCGAAAATAGGTTCCACGTGATTGCTGCCGAATATGCGAGGAAAAAAGCGATATACAGGCATGGCCGCGATTTCACCACGCGTAACCAGGATTGCATACTTCTATATATACTATTATCGACTGCATGCAAGTCCACTCTACGCGCTCTGTATATATATGTTATGTAAGCTGTATATAAGCGGTATACTAAACGGAAGACGTGTTAAGCCATCGACAACATGCTGGACTCTTGTTTTCTTTTCAATATTGAACGAAACACGGTTGGCCGTGTGGCTGAATTCATCGCGCAGCTTAAAACAGACGCGGAGCTCTGAGCGCGCGTCCGATTGCCAAGTCATTTTTCACCGGGAGAAGGTCGAGTGCGGTACTAGAATTACAAAAGACAGGAATACGTGTGGTCCCAGTGCAATATCGGAGCGTTCATGGCACTGTGGTGTGTTTGCGTGCTGCATATATCAGAAACGGCAATATGAGCACACACTATATATATATATATATATATATACGCAGGAAAGAGACGACGAACTTTTTGGAAGCCTTCTTTTACTTAACGTTTTCGGCTGGTGGACCAGCCTTCGTCAGAGTACAGTCCCTGTACTCTGACGAAGGCTGGTCCACCAGCCGAAAACGTTAAGTAAAAGAAGGCTTCCAAAAAGTTCGTCGTCTCTTTCCTGCGTATGCTACGTCGGGTCCTGCGTGCTGAACTTTGAAGAAAACCCCTATATATATATATATATATATATATATATATATATATATATATATATATCAGGCACGTACCCAGGGGGGGGCCCGGGGGGGCCCGGGCCCCCCCCGAAATCAAGTGGCATACCCCCCCCCCCCCCCCCACTCCCCGCCCACGCCACTACTCCTCACACATTCCTAAAGCGCCGCCAGATTAATGTTGAGACTTGGCAGCTGTTCATCGGTCAGCCTTATGCTGCCTTTTTCACTCCTTTTAGATGGCGGTAGTTATCGGAATTTCTTCTAATGTGAAGGACAGTTTTCTCATAAATTCCGCACCCGCGCGATTAACTCGAGATGAGCTCAGCTGTCACCATCTATTCAACCGTCACGCGCATAGTTGTTGCTTTTGTTAGTTCAACCTTCTTTGTTTAGGCTGATCCTGGGACCAGGAGAGGGATGCGGCTGTTACTCAGCTGGTATGTACTCTCATGGAACGAGTTGCGGCCGGAGAAAACACCAATTGCGTTTAACTTTTCCCTTTGCTTCATTATTTCCTTGAGTTACGGCTCGCCGCGACGCTGGCCGATGCCCGGAACCATATACACGTGATATGGGTTAGATAAGGTGGGAAATAAAATGATGTGAAAGAGCGTCCATCATAAAACCCTGCTTAAACCCATAAGCAAGATGACTGTCGCCAGTTACCTCGTCTGTTTTTCCTTAATTGTATCGCACTTTTCGTGCAAAATTGGAAACCGGAAACAAAAATCGCAAGGAGTTGAGAAATTAAGCGATCTACTAAGGGAGAGAGCCAACGCAACAACCAAACTGCAAGCAAAGCGAATAATAAAAATGTTAACCGTTGTTTATGAGACTATTTATGGATCAACATCTTTTTATTTAAAAAGGAAGTAGAGACAACGCCGCCGGAAGTGGAGAATAATTACTTGCTTTGAATGACGCTTCTACAGTTATCGGTCGAACCGCCTCACATAGCCACTTCTCTGCTGTGCTTATGTGGGTGTTTTTCTAACCTTTCTCGGTGAGCGCAGTACGTCTAGAATCGCAGAGTCCTGCGCTCTACGCGGTTGTATGGGACTGGCGGCCGCACAGCGTTACGCAATTCGCGGAACTGTCAAAACTGATCCACAAGGCGAAAATAACTGATATTCGAAACTATAACATGTGAAAGACTGAAGAAGCCGTAAAAAATGAACGCGGCCTGAAATCAGTAAAAAAGAAACCTGGCATAGGACAAACCATAATGTATGCACTAAAAGATAAGACGGATAATATCATAAGGAATCTCGAAGATACAGTAAAAGCAGCGGAAAAATTCTAAGCTGACCTGTATACAGTACCCAGAGGAGTCCCGATACCTCACTTAGAAACAGTAATGAACAGGATACGGAAACTATCCTATAACTAGCGATGAAGTCAGAAGGGCCCTGCAAGACATGGAACGATGAAGAGCGGGAGGAGAAGGAGGAATAACAGTCCATTTAATCAAATATGGAGGCGACATATTGCTTAGAAAACTAGCGGCTCTTTATACGAAGTGTATATCGACTGCAAGGGTCCCAGAAAACTGGAAGAATGCAGACATTATACTAATCCACAAAAAAGGAGACGTTAAAGAATTGAAAAAGTGTAGGACCATTAGCATTAGTATTATGTATATTATATATATTATATATATTATTTACCAAAATAATGTCCAATAGAATAAGGGCAACACTGGATTTTGTCAACCAAGGAAACAGGCTGGCTTCAGGAAGAGATACGTTACAATGGATCACATCCATGTCATCAATTAGGTTATCGCGAAATCTGCAGAGTACAATAAGCCTCTCTATGTGGCTTATATAGATTACGAAAATGCATATGATTCAGTAGAGATACCAGCAGTCTAGAGGCACTACGTAATCAAGGACTACAGAACGCTTACCTAAAAAGCTCGAAAAATATTGCTACATGCGTTTGGTATTTGTTTGTTTGAACGAGGTGCGTGGGCGCCATATCACTCCAGAAAAGAGGAGGAAGAACGAACTGGGCTCGCGCTGTGAATCTAACCGGTCAGCGCTGGAACCGTTGTTGTAAATATAATCTGTAAATAGTTTCTCGTCTCACTGGCTCGTCCTTCGCGTAAGAATATATACGGAGGTTCTACAGCTACCTTAATTCTACACAAGAAAAGCAGGGAGATACCTATAGGAAAATGGGTCAGACAGGAAGACACAATTTCTCCAACTCCAAAGCTATTCACTGCGTGCTTAGAAGAAGTCAAGCTATTAAACTGGGAAGGCTTAGGAGTAAAGATCGACGGCAAATATCTCAGCAACCTTCGGTTTGCCGATGACATTGTTCTATTCAACAACAATGCAGACGAGTTACAACAAATGATTGGAGACGTTAACAGAGAGAGTGTAAGAGTGGGGTTGAATATTAGTATGCAGAAGATGACGATAATGATAAATAGCCGGGCAAAGGAACAAGAGATCAGGATCGCCAATCGGCCACTAGAGACTGTGAAGGAGTACGTTTACCTAGGTCAATTAATCACAGGGAACCCTGATCATGAGAAGGAAATTCACAAAAGAATAAAAATAGGTTGGATCGCATACGTCAGACATTGCCAGTTCCTGACTGGAAGCTTACCATTATTATTGAAAAGTAAGGTGTGCAATCAGTGCATTTTGCCAGTGCTGACATATGGGGCAGAGACTTGAGAATGAGTTAAGGACCGCGCAAATAGCGATCGAACGAAGATTGCTAGGCATAACGTTAAGAGAGAGAAAGAGAGCGGTTTGGATAAGAGAGCGAACGGGTATAGACGATATTCTAATTGACATCAAGAGGTTAAAATGTAGCTGGGCAGGTCATGAAGTGCGCCGGTTAGATAACCGTTGGACCATTAGTGTTACAGAATGGGTACCAAGAGAAGGAAAAGGCCTGTTTCACATGATGCGATTTTCGTCGCACCGGAAGTGCGATTTCCGTCGTTTGCGATGAAAATCGCAGTCGCAGTGCCGACCCCCCGATTTTCGGCTGCGACCAACCGGTTGGTCGCACAGTCGCACCGTCGTACCGATCGCTGCGATTTTCCGTCGAAATTGCGCGGAGAGCTGTCAACGGAGCTATTTCGCCGGTTTGTTTTGATGGCGTCTCGCACGAGCAGTGCAATCGCGGAGACGTGGATCGTCGAATTAGGTACGTGCGCGAATTAAGGGAGAATAAAAAACTTGTACAGATTGCATTCTCCTATTGCTATGCGTTTGTTGACACGCTACACAGCAAATGAAGTGCATTTTCACGTTTGCTTCGTGCGCCTTTGCGAGTTGTCAGTCCTAGGAGGTGTTCGATCCCCAGCAGACGACGAGGTCGTCACAATTTTCTTTTGTTGAGTAGCATGCAAAAATCGCGCTTACGGAGCAGCTTGAATTATTTCAACCCCGGCAAGGGCAAATGACAAGACAGCAAAGTACCCGAAGTTTCTACGTTGCGCTGAACGCGGTACCGTTCAGTTGCATTTTCTTGTCGGTTTTCAAGCATGAATTTCCCGATTCATCTTGAAAGCTTATCTTGCCTCTTATTAAATTTGACAGAGCAAAAGTGTAGGCTATCGTAATGAATTTGCTACGGTAGTATTAAATCCGTGGCTTGAATAAAATATTACGTGCACGTTAAGTAGCACCTCTTCTCTGGAGATTTTTTTTTTTTCTTGCACAGAAACCAATAAACATAGGCTATGTTGCGGACTTTGTATCCTTACTGCATCTGTATGAACACTTGCTCTGCAAGGTAATCAACTGTACAGCTAGCAGATTAATTAAATTGCTTGCTATAGAGGCAAAGTGACAACGTACCCTCCAGCACAATTATGTAGAACTCGTGCAACAATGCGAAAAGCAGGCAAACGGCCTGTTCTTGTGGGGATAAAACAGTATAAAACGACACGCTGAAGAAAAGTAAATCAAAACTGTGCAGTGAAGTCAGCCAGTACAAGCAGTTATTGCACATTCACAGCGGATCAAGTGTGCATAAACATGCCTTCCATGTTTCTAGTAAGTTTCTAATAAGTTTGTGATCACATATATTAGTGTGTAAATCCATATAACGATATCCGCTGCGATTATTATTTTTATAAGTAATGAAATACCATGCTACTTGCAAGAACATATATCACCCAAGGATTTCAGAACAAATTTCTGCATTTCAACTATACACAATATGTGGCTTATTCAATAAAAGACCATAAACTGGGCTTTTTTGCCATGACAAATTTATTCCAAACTTTACTTACATACAGGCAAGAAAAAAAATTATAGACAGAAATATTGTTCTTCAATTTGTTCACCTGCCACTGTGGCTATAGCATTCTGCTGCCAACACAAGGCGAGGGGTTGATTTGCCAGCCATGGAAGTCGCATTTCGATGGGAGTTGTAGGTGAGAAAAAAAGCTCTTGCACTTAGATTTAGTTCATCACCTTTTATTGAACCCTTACACTTCAAAATACTATTGCATAGGGGGGCATGCTTATGCAAAATCTAACACCAATAGAAAGCAAAGGGCAGAATTGTAAACCAACCATCTTTCGTGATAATTCGAGTGTGTAAATATTCATTGCATCGATATGTATTGTTCAACAGCACTGCACAAATAAGCATGAGCAGGTGTAGCAAGTACTCTGTCAGGAAGCTGGTTCTACAGATGTATAAAAGGCATGAATGCTCATACTACGTCGCACACATAGCACAAAGAAAACCTTTTTCGAGAGTTGTCCCTTCTGGCAGATATGAGTGGGACATAAGCAGCAGAAACTTTATTGCAGGACATTGTGTAATACCGCTTATGAAAGAGTGAAGAGAGTGAAAAGGCTTTTAACAGCAGTACCTCATGCTGCTCTAATAAGAGGAACGATAAGCAAAAACATTTCTGGTAGAGCACTTAAACAGCAACTTTCTGAAAGACAGAAAATTTCAGGTGAGAGTTGGAGGTACATTTGGCGCACACACACCAACAACACGGGCATACTACAAGAAACACTACAGCCTATGGTGTATTACAGTCCATGGGAAAGCTATCTTATACAGAAATCAAGAATGATGCAACAAGCCCTCGACAACACTGCAGACTTTCTTGGCCAGTCTGGCCTCTCGCTTTCTGATAAGTCAGCTCATATGGACGTCGGAAAAAAAGAGAAAGACTAGAATCAAGAACTACCCAAGATTGCACATTGTGATCCACATAGCTGGACAAATATGCCCGCAAGTCAACATCCACAAATCCTCAGCTAGTGTAAGCCCGTGACGGCAGAGCCAGCACGTGGGTGAAACAATTATGCAATGCCTGGACGCAACTTCCACACCTGGTGAAAAGAATAATCTCGAAATAATGGGGGTGGACTAGTGCATACTATAGAAAATCGCAGATGCTGTGCTTGTGTCCAAGGTATAGCACGGTACGAATTACCAGCAGCACACAAAAAAGACAACTCATCGAATACAGGCATCGGGTAGTAATAACAGGTCTTTCCAGCTGTACCATGCTTGAAGACCTCTATGAGAAAGTAACGAACAAGCACCTAGACGGAGTAGAGTTGCAGCCTGCAGCACAAATTCTTTGTCTCAAGAGCTCAGAACCTCGTCCCAAGTTACTATGCCAGCTAGCATATGAGATGCAAAGACGACTACCTCTCCCTTCAGAAACACAACGTCGGGAGTACCTGAACTTGAAACACAACAGGCCCATACCGTGGAATATGGGGGCAAACAATTAGGGCAGGAGACTATATGCAACTGCCAAACACACAGAGGAGGTTGCTAATCATGAAGATGCAAGCAAACATAAGGCACATATAGTACACTCATCTGGCAATACCAGTGTAACAGTAGTATGACACTACATAAAACTAAACGCCATATAAGTGAGTACCATTCCAGGTCATCCTACACCTAGAAAAGCTGAACTGAAGGCAATCAAAGCAGCACTTGTAGTGCAGATTACACCCTGCATGGATTCACCAGAAACTGTCTGGGCCTGCACATCACACAAGATTGTCGGGAAAATCAGGAGATTGACACGCGACTTGCAAGCACATAGCCAGAAATTAAATTACAGAATACATAGCCATGCAGATATTTCAGGAAACAAGCGGGCTTATAAGCCTGACATAATAACTGAAAACTAGATGAGTTTGTGTATATTCATTATTAACTAAAGTGCTACAGATAGACAACAGACAAGAAAGAAGTACTCGGTGTGTTCACTTCGTTCCTGTCCATCGAATTTCTGTTGCAGTATAGTTAATGAATTCATAAGGCTGCACAGGAGAAGAATGATACCTCTGCCCAAGGGCCCGATCTCACATCCAAATCCACGCGTGTGCACACACACACACAAATGTTGCAAGAGTGCATAGCATGAAGCAGTATCAACAGGATGACACTAGATATGGATGAGGACGAACTTTCAACTGAGCTTCATTTGTAAAAATGTGGCGAGTTATATAAATTAGCACAAAAAAAAGGACGATGAGCAAAACGAGAACAAGGTGAAAGCAGGAGCCAACGTCTCGACAAGTGGACTTGTCTTCTTCAAGGTCCACGTGTGAAAACGTTGGCTCCTACTTTCACCTTGTTCTCATGTTGCTCATCGTCTTGAATTTCCATCTCCTGCCTTCCCCGAGTTTTCCCCAGAAAAAGAAAGACATCTTTGAAGGATAGATAAAAATTGGTGCTTGATACAGGCAAACATAAATAAAGATGCTACAGAAAGAAAATATAGAAAAATTCCAAGTGCAGGAAAAAAAAATCATTACAATTGCCAATCCTGCATGCCAGCACCTTTCAAGAAACTTTGTTGTTATTCCAATAGACGGACTGACAGCTTGTTTATGCAAGCACATTCTTCCAGTTCCATGCCACTGGGAAAAAAATGAGTTTCCTGGAAGGTAGCCACATGCACACTTGATGATCACAATGTTTTTTTTTCCCTGGACTTGTATATCTATATGTATTTTCTCCCTTTCCTGCTTTTATGTTTGGTTTCATCAAGCACTAGTCTTTATCAGGTTTTATTGCTGTACTACTTTGTGGTAACCTTTATAGATCACTGCATTTTCACAATAAACCTTTTAATCAGAAGTTAGCATACCCTGTTCTTACTGCTTCACACTGTACATTCTTGCTACATTGGCCAAATAAAAGATTTTATAAGGTATCATGAGGGCCATTAAAGTGACTTGTTGCAGTCTAAAAAAAAAAAAACGAATAGCCTGGCTGCAGATGGCACCAGAGAACACATAGGACAAACAAGAAAACCGAGATGATCTAACAACCAAAAGTTTAATGTACACACCGAGTAAATGCTCGCTGACAAGCAATAGACTGAACATGCACAAAAAGGAGAATCAAAAATTCATGTGTGTTTCCCGAGAGGAAATGCATCCATTTCTAACGGAGGCCGTGCTGACAAGATTAACCTAGCATTTTTAGATCTACAGCTTGCGTAATTTCTCTAGGCAGCTGATCTGCACAGAATGCTAGCTTCTTCCTCTACAATGCACGCTCAGATGTGGAGAGTGCATTGTAGAGGAAGAAGCTAGCATTCTGTGGAGATCGGCTGCCTAGAGAAATTATGGATGTTGTAGATGCAAACACACTGGGAGAATCTTGTGTCAGCATGGCCACTGTTACACTTTCAGAGATGGATGCGTTTCCTGTTGGAATCTGTATGGACACACATCAGATCTTGCTTCTGCTTTTTGTGTAAATTCGGTTTATTGCTTGTCGAACAGCATTTACTCGGCATGTTCAATAAACTTTCATATATTAATACACCTCATGATTGCCTTGGTTTCTAGCAGAAAGGTGTTCATTCTTTTTACAGTGAAGCTGTATATGCCTAGGCGAAACACTCATGGTCCGATCCCAAAAACCCTAGTGTAGGGGTATGAGCCATTGTTTAAGGGGGTGTGAGCCATTGCATTCGTCTTGCATGATGGACGGCGACATTTCTTTTTGGGTAGACAGAAATGCTTATGCATTTCAAACATACATTTATCTGCGTATTATTGCAGGGAAGGGACACAGAGGGGGACGGGGTTAAGACAAGATCATGATGTCATTATTATCTCACAGCAAAGGTGTGGTGGGCCATTGGCTAGACCGATAGTGACGTCGTTTCTCTCTAGCAGCAGAGCACGCGTGCAGCAGTCTCTCTCCGACTTCCCAATAGGTTCGAAAATGTGTCCCTGTATTTAATTAAATGAAATGTGCAGCCCCGGTGTGTCACTTCGTAACTGCAGTGCATAACTGAGTCATAAACATTATGATTAATGCATTAAAAAACACAAGTGTGTAACATAATTCAGAAAGACTTTGATGGACCCGCTGGAATACCACAATGAACCACTCATTGCACTTTCCATGATAGTGATCTTGCAAAGTGCAATGTGTGGCATTCCAAATAAACAATGTGATAAACCCAAGCCAAACATGTGCATAACCTCATTAAGAAACACAGACATAACCAATAATATAGAAAGACTTGAATAAACCATTGAAATTAACCCAGTGATAAACACCGGGGCTGCACATTTCAGCTTTGCTGGTTTACTGTCTGTACAGGGTGCACGGGCAGTAACTTTTTCTGTTATTGTTTGTTAAGTATTGTATAATGTTGTGCCAGTAAAACACGGACTAGTTGGTGCAATGTATTGGCACTGCTTTTTTTGATGTTTTTTTTTTATGTTGTGCCCTTCTTCCTTCTGTAGCTACTTTTCTATTCCCCCTCGCATAATACTCCACCCTTGCAGCCTGCGAGGTATATAAATAAATATGTATATAAGCACATGTCATTCATTTATCTGCATATACCTCGCATCATTTCTTGCTCAACAAACGTCACTGCATTGATGTCTCGCAGCGTGCATCTACATTAACTGCCATTTGCGTTTCGGTATGGTTTGTGAACAGTGTAATGCATAAAAATTACATTACATTAAGGTTGTGACCTATGCGGTGCATAAGCAAACCTTGCAAAAGATGACATGTTGGATTGTTGAAAATAAGACAAATTGTATATATCGCAGTTACTTTAACAGTATTTAATTGACCACTTGACAAAAACTTCACTTCGCATAGATTCCAACACGTACACTGAATCTGCAGTTTTCTTCTTTGCTTATTAATGCAGTCGTTACTGCATGGCCACATTGTAGATTTGAAAACAAAGTGAAATAAATTTGTTTGTTGCAATATAACAATATGTGTAGATCACTGCGATTGTAGCACAAAAACTTGATACAAACATGCACACTATAGGATGCAGATAAATGCTCAGGACAAACTCCAGAATGTTTGCATCCGGATACTTATGAAAGTGAACAGTTTCACTCCATGGCTGTCAATGAGAGGGAGAGAGAAAACTTAATTGTGTTCGTAGAACAAAAATGCATTGATAAGCTTAGACATATAGTCATTGCTTAACACTTTCGAAATGAATAATTATAGCTTGCTATCGACATTGAAGCAGCCTTTCGACAGCAAGAAAAGGAATAAGTTTCTCCAGCTCTGAACATTGAATTGCAGGAAATGCAAGCAGGCATAAAATTCTGCCAATACAATCTGTTTAGGAATACCAAATTGGAATAAACACTGAGGCTTGCATTTGTTCTTTCTCTGGCTGAGCAATCTAGTTTTAAATGACTCCCGTAAACACGTCGTAACAATGTTGATCTAATACAGGTTAAATGCATGACTAGCTTAAGAAATCCGGATGATTGCTATAAATTACAGTGAAGAAGCTATAATATCTAATAACATTAATAATATAATAATATTTATTTCCACAAAACAGGCTAACCTTGAGAGGCGTGCGAGGCTGAGCAGAAAGCTGAAAAATTCTACGGCAAGTCCGCCTGCCGTGGGCCTACGATCCTGCGTTATGATTAGCGCGTATTGATATGGTCTTCTTGTTAGAAGTTCCTAGTATACTACCAGCGCGAGACACGGGACAACAAAGTGGACGAGAAGCGTGTCTTTTAGAATGCTATGTTACAACGTACAGGTTTTTACAAAAGTGACGGTAACTGCTCGAAACATTTGATGCGTCGGCTTTTGCGCCTTTAGAAATATTTAGAGAGGGCTCCCATATATACATTCGCAGCGCGAGCGCGGCGATGGACGAACCAGGCTAGCGCTAAGGTTGAATTTCACAACACAATTTTCATTCCACGTCGTAATCACACAGATCGTTTGAGGCTTCGTTCAGGGGCACACGCGGGCGTTCGGGTTGGTGCTTCTTGTTGCGTTTGGCGTAAGAATATGGCTAGGAGCAGGCACCACATATGCGCAATGACGGGCAATATACACGCATCATTTCTCCAGAAGCTGACGCCGAGCTCGGGTAGCGCGAGGATCTTGTTGGGCTGACACGACAACTTCGTGGCAGCCGAATTCCGAATACTGCATATACGGTGAGGGTAGCTATATGAACTTGTCGATAGGTCATCTTGTATATTGTTGTAGCGCAGGCAGAACGAAACGGTCATAGAAGGTAGATAAAATAACACACAGCGCTGAACCATAGAATAAAGAATCGCTGAACCACCTGCGAACCTGCGAACAGCTGTTTACGTGCGCGATGTCGCACTGAACTACAGAAACCGCCGTCGCGCACTCCGAAACAAATGTCAACTTCAACACGTTTTTAAATTACAAAACAAGCATATTATTTGCTCCTAATAAAGAAAAGTCAACAATATTATAAGTTAAACGTTTTATTCATTACAATAAAATAATTGTGCAACGTGTGCCATGAAACCTGGCAGTAAGCAACCCTGGGAATCGCACCAGTCGCATTGTTAAAATCGCAATCATGTGAAATGGGCCCTCTAAAAATCGCTCTGCGACGCGTGCGACAGCACCGATTTTCGTCGTTCCAGTCGCAGCATGTGAAACAGGCAAAACGCAATCGAGGACGACAAAACACTAAGTGGAGCGATGAAATTAGGAAATTCGCGGGCGCTAGTTGGAATCGGTTGGCGCAGGACAGGGGTAAATGGCGATCGCAGGGAGAGGCCTTCGTCCTGCAGTGGACATAAAACAGGATGATGATGATGATGAATGTGATGATGATGATGATGATGATGATGATGATGATGATGATGATGATGATGATGATGATGATGATGATGATGATGGAGGTGGAGGTGGTGGGCCCCCCCCGAAAAAAAATCCTGGGTACGTGCCTGATATATATATATATATATATATATACGGTGTACGAAGTTAAAGTACTCCGTTTACGGTATCTTGTTCTCGTAGAGAGATAGCGGGCAGTTCTAATACGAGAGCTAAAGCAAACGATCCGTAATTACATCCTTGCTTTTTTTGGCTAGGTATATGGGCATGACGTCACGGACGCCATCGCACTGTCGCCCTGCTCACACTCTTCCGCAGAGGCATACAAGTGACAAGCTGTCAGATTTATGGCGCAACTCTATATAGAGAGAAAAGAATTCAGAGAAAGGCAGGGAGGTTAACCGGAGATAGTTCCGGTTGGCTACCCTGCACGGGGGAAGGGTTAAGGGGGATAAAAAGAGAAAGAGAGTGGTAGCTGTGCAGCATCATGATGGCGTGCCGCGAAGTCGTCAGGTCATGGACTCCATATATATATATATATATATATATATATATATATATATATATATATATATATATATATATATATATATATATATATATATATATATATATATATATATATATACTATAGACGTTTGTGCAGGCGGTAACAGCACGCGCGTCGCACTTTCATTTACCGCCCTGGTCGCACCTGCTGCAGCTCCTCTAATTTCTCATTATGCTGTAACAGCACAATAAAGCTCAAAGCTCTGTTTTCTTTGTTTTAGCTCGTACTTTCCATTATGTCGTAATCATGCCGGCGCCCCCTCCATCGTCCAGCTAGTATACATATCCTCACTCTCGCTCTCACCACATGCGGTTTAGAGCTCCTGACCCTTGCGGCATTGTGCCATTGGCAAACGTGTGTGCTCGCCGCTGAGTTATCGCGCAGCACCAGCACTTGGCAATAGTACGCGATGTTTCTGTGCATCATGCCGAATCTGCGAGTAGTGGCGCGTCTGTGTATGCATTTCGGATAGCGCTGCAGGCTGCGCTGTATAGTGGCCGAAGACGATGACGTGCGCCTCGCATTAAGAGTATAGCTGTTCTCCGTTACACGGCATCATCCACCGTGACAGCCTGCTGCTGTCACATGCAGCAAATAAGTTCAGAGACGAAGAAATCACTGATATGCTTGCTGTCTCTCTATTTCTTTCTTTTTTCTGCTTTACCCGCCGTGGTTGCTCAGTGGCTATGGTGTTGGGCTGCTGAGCACGAGGTCGCGGGATCGAATCCCGGCCACGGCGGCCGCATTTCGATGGGGGCGAAATGCGAAAACACCCGTGTGCTTAGATTTAGGTGCATGTTAAAGAACCCCAGGTGGTCAAAAATTTCCGGAGTCCTCCACTAAGGCGTGCCTCATAATCAGAAAGTGGTTTTGGCACGTAAAACCCCAAATATTATTATTATTATTTTTCTGCTTTTTTTTTTGGAGAATGTGCAAGAACCGAACGTCACACTTTGCGCGCGCATGTGTATTACACGTGGAGGAAACAAAGTGAAACAGGGCAGGATAATAGGTTGCGCTGCTTCGCGTTCATCCAGGCGGCTTGCAGCCGCCGCGATATCGCGAAGCCCACGCCAGACCGAGTGAGACAGACACGACGGAGCGGCACCGGCACGAAGGAGAAGAAAACTGAGGCGAGACGAATAATCGATGGCGACCGGCGCGGCTCTGTGCAGACGGAAGAGAGAGAAAAAGGGCCGCAGACGAACCGAGAGATGGCAGCGGGTGGCGGGGGCAATTAGGAATGCCCTTCTTTTTGCCTGACCTCATCGTCTTCGCTCGCTGGCTTCAGATGCGGACTCGCACGCGTACACAGACAGGCAAGCGGACGCCGCCGAACTGCAAGAAAGCAAGAAGGAGATGCCGAAACTCAAACCTACACGTGGACCGATTCTTTCCTTTCCCTGCCATAACTGGCCGCCGCAGTTATCTCGGCGATTCTTACGCGCACCCTGATTCTTGGCTCTTCTCTCTTGGTTCCTTTCTCCAGCCTACATATACGCAGGCCTGTGAGGGCGCCCGCAGCAGTCTTTCCCTCGCTCTCTGCGCGGAGTCGTGACGGCGATTGATGGATTGCATTGTTTTCTACCTGCTTACTTTGGCTGAAGCCCTCGGCCCCGCGCGGAGGTGCGTGGGTATGTACCGCTGCAGCCACGGCGTCGCCTTTCGGCCGTGCTTTAAGCCAGAAGGATGCAGATAGGCATAGAAGGACCGCGGAGGGGGGGTGGGGGGGAGCGCAGCAATCGGACGTGTAAGGGAGAGAGACAGACGGACAGTCAGGCCTATGAGCATATACGGACGGACAGACGCGAAGGGAGCGCCTCAGCCGGCCCTGTCCAGCTCTCTCGTTATGTTATTCCCGCGGCAGTGATGATTCCGAGGGACTGCTGCAGCGCGATTGGCCGGTCTTTCTCTTTCTGCCGGTTCTCGGCAGAAAGCCTGAGTGCGACTATAGCTGTAGGTATGGAGCGCGAAACCAGGCAGGGCTAGCTCACTCCGTGGGTGACCCGCCCGGCGCTGGCTATACGGAGCAGTGCTGTATAGCTGAGCGCTCTGCTGGGAACAAAGGCGATATCGAATACATTACACGCTTCCTCGATCATGGCGGAGATGATGGGGGTGGAAAGGAGGCTTCGCGAGTGAAAGCACTGGTTCTCTCTCTCTCTCTCTCTCCTTGTCTCGTCTTTCTGTCTGCGTTTCTCCCGTATACGCGCTTGTGAGTGAGTGGAAGAACCCTGCTGCAATATATACAGTCCCGAAAGACATCATGCGTGGTGCGCGCATGCACTCGCGTTTGAGCACACACGAGCGAGCTTGGGAGCGAACGACGGGATGACGGCATGGAACGAAATAAAAGAAGCATGTGCTTGCGTTGCCATGGGAGAGTGAGCGATGTGCGACATGAGCTCCCGGGAAAGGAACAATACAGAAGCCGCATATTGTCTCTCCTTCACTTACGACGATACCTCAACCTTTGTGCGACGTGCAACGTCAACCACGACGCCGCGCTGCATGGACGGACATCCGGTCAATGTATATACTCAAAAGCTATGTGACGTGCAAATAAGGCTAGTTGGAGGTGTACCGTTCCTTTCGTCACATCCACTTCCGCTATAGATTAGCCAGTGAGCGTGCACCGAAGCCGATATAATCGAAAGCGGGCGACCTGTAAGGTGCGGCTCCTGCTTTTCGGTATAATTTGCATACGCAGTGTCCATTACATTCAAGTGCCACCATGCATGTGGATGGCTGTAACTGTTATATACGTTTATTAGGACTTCAAAGCTCGATCACCAACCAGTAATTGTAGCGAACTTCTTCAATGAGTACATCTTCAAAGAGCGCCATTTTGGTCAAAGAAACTACACGAAAAGACTTTCAGATGATTGTCAAAGCACAAGATATTGTTGTTCACGTGCACGGCTAGTGTCCAAAGAGATGTCGGAGCTTCTCAAAGGAAAGCGCTTTTTGGTTAAGCATTGGTGCAGGAACGCGTGCTTCAAAAAATTGACTCGTCACTGTTGTGCATACTGCTCTTATGATTTTACCTATGTATAGTGCTGCTGTTCTGTAATGAGAATATATAAACGAGAGGTTTTGTTAAACATTCTGGAATAGATGGCACATTCCTGTAGAAGAGCAATGTTACAGCCCTTGTCTCCGTCATGCCTTTATGTCTTTTGTTGCTGTGGCACCGTGCACATCGTCATGGATTACCTACTAGCCCTGTCGCACACCTTGCTCGATATTAAGTCGATTGAACACAACCTCTTTTAACATAGTCAGTCATTTAAAGGAATCCGTTCAGCAATCACCAACTTATGCATCATTTTTGAATAAATAACGACGTTTCACACTCGTTAGCATCTTCTACTGAAAGTGATTGTCAGCCTGGCCTTTTATCGTGTCACTGCATAAATTAATGAAGCGGCGTCCATCTGAGAACTTTCATGTTTCATCAGGATTGATGTTATATCACGTATTCACATAGAAGGAGGAAACTGCGCTCTATTGACAGTTGAGGCCAGCGGGTCTGAGTCACAGTGTGTGATCACGTGTGCCTGAACTAACTAAACATGACTAGCTGTCCGCTCATGAGTTCACCATTGATATTGACACGTGTACTTGTCTTTATCGGGCGACAAGTTTTGTCGCCTAACAAATGTTATCGCACAGCGCGGGACGCGCCTGCATGTATCCGAAGTTTCTGGAAAGTTATCGATGCTTCCATCCGCTGTCTGTTGTCGCCGAACGTTGTGTTATCTGATTTCATCGCTTGACACGAATGGTGTAGAACATTTTAGAAGGCATGCGGGTCCCAACGTTTAATCTGGAACATTCGATGATTGCTGTATAAAAGCCGACGCGCTAGACCCGCTGATGAGATTTTCGACGATCGCCGACTGTGTTCGCCGCTTTCGTTGTGCTATAAGTGTAGCCTGTTTTGTGGGCACAGGTTCGCCCAATAAAAGCTAGTTTTGTATTCCACCGTACTGCTCCTCTCTTCGCCGTCACTACCACGTGACAATATCCTTCCCTCCTTAGCGCATATATGCAGCAGCCAAACTGAGTTAGGCCTGGTTAGCATCCCTAATGTGACCGTATGCCCTATCTTTCGTTATTTACGGTCCATTCTCCTCGTCGATACTCTTACACGTCCGTGAACCTGGGATACGTGGCTTCGACTTTCCGCGAAATAGCTGCGAATATTGCTTGCCCATCACCACCTGTACAGCCCGCAGAGCCCTATTACGAAACATTCCAGCAAAGGGATATACACCTTTATCTTCTCCGAACTCCTCTTTTTTTTTTCTTTGTATGTATACGTCAATGTGGAGCGCGTTCTTATAGGGCGCGGTGACGGCGACCGCTTAACCTTCTTCTCATTTCCCGAAGCTGTTGTCTTGCACTTCTCGTCTTTTGTGTGTCCACTCCTCGATCATCCGCGCCGCCAAAGTTTCCGCGCGGGTGGGGCAGCGAATGACCTTTAACGGTCGTCGCATGCGGCCAAAGTGGCCGGCGGTCGCCGAGAATTCTGGACCGGCCGCGAATCATTAGGCGTGTTCGCCACCTGTGAGCCGTGTAGATATATATACACCAGCCGCCTGCGATTCGGCGGAGGATAGTCCGTAATGGTGTCTTCACGACCATACCGCGCGAGCACCGTCAATGATTGATGCATGCCGCGCCGGCGCGGAAGGACTTGTGAGCCCAGGCCGGCTCGCGGGGGTCGCCAAAGTGCTCCGAACTGTGCGCACCACGTATACATGGGAACCGGCGCTGTTACACACAGAGCCCGCGAGCGATCCGTCCCTGAGAGCTCTTCGCGGCACACGGGGACGGCGTGCATGCCCAGGCCTGGAAGTCATGTTCGAGGTTTGAATTTGGTTGCCCCGCCTAATGATCGCTAACCGTCCCAAATTGGCTAGACATTTCGGGCATCAATGGCGTTGCCGACTGGAAACGAGCGCCTCCGCTGCCTTCCACCATGCACCCGCCGTGGTTGCTCAGTGGCTATGGTGTTGGGCTGCTGAGCACGAGGTCGCGGGATCGAATCCCGGCCACGGCGGCCGCATTTCGATGGGGGCGAAATGCGAAAACACCCGTGTGCTTAGATTTAGGTGCACGTTAAAGAACCCCAGGTGGTCAAAATTTCCGGAGTCCTCCACTACGGCGTGCCTCATAATCAGAAAGTGGTTTTGGCACGTAAAACCCCAAATATTATTATTATTATTCCACCATGCTGAGTCAGCGCTTGTGCATGCTGCCTGCAGATACGCGCACTCGCGCACGTATTGTCACAGTGACAATGCCGGCGAGCGCACATGGAATTGTTCCGGGAAAAGCATGAGGCTTTGCAAAGCCTATAGCCTCACAACTTGCAAAAGTACGCACGCGCGTGGCTTTTGTTATGACGCTTTCATACACTTATTGCTCCTGTATACTATACATGCTCCATCAGGGATAGCACAGGAGGCAAAATACGGAAGCAGCGTAACAAAACAAGAGATCTCAAGTGGCGCCAAATGATACTGCTGGAGTCATTAGTCGAGTCTCATCTACTAGCTTCAGATGCTGGCCACCGAAAGGAGACTAATTTATTCGCAACTGCCGTCGCAGTTAGCGTCGTGCGACGTCACTGAGACAGCGATAAAACGTGTTAAGAGAACGAGGGCACGATATGTGAATAATAAATACTACATACAGCTGAGAAACAGCTATTACGCACCAGCGCGCTTCACATCATAACCGGACTACGTAATATTCAGCACAAATAGCTCCACAGCTCCTCGCAGTGCGCGTATGTGTTTAAAGCATGACCTCCGAGAATGGACGACGCATGCCACCATATGTTCCGGAGGTCATATGTATCAAGGACCATTTCATGCCTTACGTATTTCCATTTATCTCCTCCTTGCCTTGTAGCGTTTTCTATAGGGTAGTGAATCGGGAGACTTTCCGGTTGACCTTGCAACGTCTCTCTTTCTCTCTCTCTCTCTGTCTGTCTGTCTGTCTGTCTGTCTGTCTGTCTGTCTGTCTGTCTGTCTGTCTGTCTGTCTGTCTGTCTGTCTGTGTCTGTCTGTCTGTCTGTCTGTCTGTCTGTCTGTCTGTCTGTCTGTCTGTCTGTCTGTCTGTCTGTCTGTCTCTCTCTCTCTCTCTCTCTCTCTCTCTCTCATCGCTGCTCTTTCTCTCTCTAGCTCCATAGCAACACGCTGAGCCACATCTGAACGTGCCTTGCAACATATACCAGTGGTTTTCCACACTCTTGCTGTCGCACACATGGCGCAACAGCGCAGTCAATGCCCGCGCAGGCCGGGGGTCTTCGCATGTACTACACCGAGCGACACTCAAGCCATCGCCGCGGTCTCGTAATAGCTCGCGCGCTCGGCTTTCCCGCAGCTTCGCTTCGACCGCTTTCGGCTCATTACGCGCCACCAATTTCTCCGAATGGCGTTCGCGCAAGCCGCAAAAGCCGCGCAATTGCGTCGCGGAATTGCGCGCACTCCCCCTAGGCGTCGAACACCACGTATGTAATAAACACTCGAAAAGGAATAGGACATCGTGTGCGAGCGTGTGCCGTTTCATGAATTTTCTGGCGTTTCGGAAACTGCGTATGGAGCCTGCAGTAAACTGCGACTCACGACAGGGCACGAGCGGTAGCCTAAAAGAAGCTATACGGGATGATCATTTTGAAGTTCTGGGGAGTTTTTAAAAGATCGCCTACTGCTTATAGCGTAATTCTAGTCCTTGAGCTGGGTTGTTCAGAGACGTGGACATTCACGAGAAATCGAAGCACGCATTCAACCGGCTAAAAAAAAATAACTAATTCACTTCCTAATTAATTACTTTATGGCACGTATGACAATTTGCGAATTCACTTAGAACGAATTTCCAGAAAGACACCGGCTTGGAGATACGCGCCATCAAACTCGCCGTAAAAAATGCACTGTTGTTCCAATTACTTTTTAAACTAACCGGTATGCACATTTATGGTGTCCCACACTTTGGCAAAAAAAAAAAAAATGTTTTGAAACTGGTGTCATCCTGGAAATTAAATTCAGCAGCATACGGCTTGAAAGCTCACCGGCCACAATTCTTAAATCGCTATATTTGCCTTAAAGTAATTACTTACGAAGTTAATTACTGAATTTTCGTTAATGTCTCTTTCAATTTCTGGTGCTAGTAATGTCCGCCTCTTCCGATAATCTAGCTCAAGCACAATAACTATGCTATCTGCCACCGGAATTTTTTTAGAACGTCCGTAAAAACTTAAAAGGGATCAGCCCGTATATCCAGACATTCAGTGTAGTTGACGGGACCTAGCGAAAAAAAGAGAGAGGAAAAAAAGGCACATTCAGGAACAAGAGACGAACACTAGCGCTATATTCCACTGTTTAATAGCAGGGACGATTTTACATCATGTAGGCATGTTGCCACGCATGAGCACTATATATATATATATATATATATATATATATATATATATATATATATATATATATATATATATATATATATATATATATATATCATTATCACACAATGGTGTACGCGCGGTTTGTTGCGCAGCAAAAAATATATAACTCCCTATTCCCAATCGGTGCCCGACTAGAAATAATTTCTCAATTCCATGATGACGATCGCACATGACATCCTCGTCGAATCCGGGTGGCGACAAATAGTCACCAAGCCTGTATGTGAGCCATACTTTCGCGTTGCCGTGCATGTCGTGATCTAGCGTTTTGCCTATCTCTTACTTATCCCGTAATATTGCCTATGCTTGCTTGAGATGACCCTGTCTTCTTATGTTGCCTGCTTTCATTCCACCAATGCTCAAATCGCATCTTGCTTATCTTTACCGCAGTCAAGTGAACGTACCCATAAGCTTTGAACGCCAGCGCTCTAGGAAGATGGCTTTCCCTATATCATCTCTGCTGTCTGGATACCTCCGCATTCCATTACAGTATATGCTGAGTCGCCTCCCGAAAAAAAATTCGACGGCAACTGAACAGAAGCAGCCCATGTAGAGAAAGTCGACAGAATACCATAAACAATAGTTATACTTGATTTCGAACCAGTTATGTTTATATGCGGCATAATAAGCTTTATTATATACAAATGAACACGCCTATAAAGAGAGAAAGTCTCATTTGCGAATGTTTGCAGAGAAATTATTTTCGGAGCGATGACGTTGTGACAAATCTATATCCTGCGTGAGATTTATCACCGTCGATCGACCGTCTATGAAAAAATGCACGAAGAACGGGTGCAGTAAACGGCTATCATTGGCGCACTAAATGACGGAATGTACACCAGCATGACTGCGAATAACACTAGACACATGCTTTGTTTACTTAGGCATAGTTTCTGGAGCGCCAGTCTCTGTATAGACAAGTTTCATTTACCCTATAACGACTGAAAAACAAAGTTCAACTTATTTCAAACCCGCGAGGACAGGCAGAGAGTTTCAATACTGTGCATGGTCGGATAATACAACCGCATGGGTACCGACGTCACCACAGCTGTCAAAATGTTTCGCTATATACTGCGACGGCATACGTGTCTTCAACATATACAGTATGACGTATGAGGTGTCTGTATACCCACCACGCTCTCTGCACCCTCGTCGGAGCATCAGTCTGGATAGTTTTCCATTTACCTCTCTATACGTCAGCTATCAGTCAAGAACATCACCGATACTTCTGTATTTCAGGATCGCGGAGCTGAAGTTATATGTAGGAAATATCCCTTCGCGAATCTTTGACAATGCGAGTGCAGGTAGCGCTTGAGGGACGCGTCTGAGTATTTGAACATTCGTGTCACCAATCTTTTAACGAGTTACGAATAGTCAAATCCAATGAGGTACCCATTATATACACCTAGAAGCGCAGTGTTGCAAAATATCAATCCACTTACCGAAGACAGGCTTCTTTTGCGTATTTAATTATAGGCATGTGTCTAAAACGTTATCCCGCGAGCGCGCGCAGAACCCTGACTTCCACTCCGCATGCCACATTTCGATCGCTGCCGAATGCAAGAACATCTGGGCGCTAATAGTCCGCAATTTACGTGCTGTCAGCCGGTAACTCTGCGTGTGGTCCAAACATACCCGCCGGAATCCTTCCACTACTGGAATCTTCTTTTACCGCCAGCAGCACTTCGCATTTTATTAGAAGAAAACACCCTAACCTATTATTACTATCTCCAACTAGAAGATAACCCCGGAATGGCGCTTATTTGTTGTAATTGCTTTTCCCTATGTGGCACACGCGGTTTAATTAGCCCTGCTAACGGCTTCCTAGTTAACTCGAAGGCGACATAGGAACCGCAACGCAGCGTTTTTGTACTTTTGTTTCGTCTTGATTTTTTGCCTTCATTTTCAACATCACTCCCCCCCCCCCCCTTTTCTTTTTCGATTGCTGAGAGTCCTGTGGCGCGCTCTTAATATCGAGTCACCGGTCAGCTCGAGTGGACGGTACAGCCAGAGCGAAGAGCTCCCCCAAAAGAAAAAGAAATATGCAGGGAGTCAGGTCCCGTGCCAGCTTTCCTTTGCTGCGACACCACCGTGCGCGTGCACCCACAGATACAAACAGACAAACAAACAAGCAGATGTCAGCAGCAGCTCGGAGAGGACAGTCTTGCCCCCACGACGAGCTCGAAGTTTTGGTCGTCGTCACACAATTACTACTTGTGGCACGACGTAATTACACCACAGTCGTACCGAACGCACGCACATGGACACCATCACTACCACTCTCTCTCTTTCTCTCTTCCCTTCTCCTTGCCGCGCGGCGCACATGGAACCCGCCAGATGATTGCCTATGCATCTCTAATCGCTTGGTCTGGGCCCACTGTAAGGTTCGGCTCAGCAGCGTACGCCAGAACACGGACTGCACTAACACGCAGCGTACGAGGGCACCACGAACATTAGCTTGTCTATCTTTTATAATCTCTTCCCCCGCTCTCTATCTATCCTCGTTTTCCCTTTGCTTTTTTTTTCTTGCCTTAAGCAACATCCAAATGCACAAGTGGATGACGAAGACGCGAGCGCATGCGTAGGACTCGTCATCTCATTTCTTGCTTTTCTTTCCTCTCTCTCTCTCTCTCTCTCTCTGCCTACCAACCACTAATTTCGTTCAATTCATTTCCTTTTTCAACGGAGGTTCTCTCCACACTTTCCTCTACGATGCCTATTGAAGAAGTCCTCCTGTGTTGGCCACTGCTGGTCTATGTGTACAAAAAATGAGACCGAGATTAATGGAGTGTTGGCGTGTAACATTGCCTCTCCTTCCCGCACACATCGTGGTGCGCTTAGCTGAAACGGCGTCCTGTGATACTACCGCGAAGCTCGCGTGCTTTTTGCCAAGATGTCGCGTGAGCCGCCCGTTTGTAGCTGTGCACCACGCGAGCGCTTGAGCCTGCATTCACTCAAGTTTTCACGAGCCTTTCTGTGCGAATGTGGGCTTCCGGTTTGCATGTCAAAGCGGACGGAGAATTCGCAAGCGAAGGCGACTTCACTTTCATTGCAGCTGGTGCACGAGGTACAAGAGAAACGCTGCGCGTGGACTTATACCACTCTCTATGCCTTACAACGTGAATTCATAAAGCGAGGGTGAGTAGCTTGATAAAGTTATTGTGCTGCGGATTCCGGTGCGCGAAAAGACGTGACGTTGCGTATGCGAACGGGTATGCCCAAAAGAATATGTATAACAGGAAAAAGCGAACGCGCGAGGTTTTGAGAGCCTTTGCTATCAACCATTGTGGTTATTCCGGTGTCAGTGAACGTTCCTTATGGCTGCTCTAAAATAAAGTTGAGCGCGATTTCTATCTATGCTGGGGTTTCACGTGCCGAAACCCAGGTAAGGGTATACCGTAGTGGGCAACTCCGGATTAATTTCGACCGCCTGGGATTATTAAACCTGCCACCGATTCATGTTACACACTCGTTTTTGGATTTCGCCCACATCGAAATGTCGCCGCCGTGGCCGGGATTTGATCCCCGCGACCTCGGGCTTAGCAGGGCAACGCCAATGCACGTCACCACGGTGGGCTGAGTGCGATTTGTACTTGGCGATGCTCCCGTATATGTCGATTTTCAGCACGCATAAGCGTTACCATTGCTGCATATAATCATGAAGCACTCTGGTTTCGTAGTTTGTAGTATACGGGCATATGGTGTTCTAAAGCGCTTTTCATTTTTCTCTTGCTCGCTCATCAGCAATACAGTCCGTATTAGCATTCTGCTAGAAATCGGTATATGTGCGCAGCATGCATATAAAATTATAATTCATTCATTGATTCATTCATTCCTCGTTGGTGCGACGGAGTGCCAGATTTTCTCTTTCGAGCTGGACACTTCGCCTATATATAACGAATCGTGGCGCGTTGCAGTGAAAAAAGTTCGGGCGTGTTTGAAAAGGGACGCTGTACGGTCCAATATATGCTTTCATTTTCATTTCGGCTCGACGGAGCTGATATCTTCCGAAAAAAAAAAAGAAAACTGCACGCCGTACCTAAACGGAAGTTTCGAATTGAATGTAGGAGAGCGTTCTTCCGCCTTTTCTCCCTTAATTCATGAATTAAAGCTTCAGGTTTCACAGGTAAGGATGCACATGGCGTCTGAGTCACCGAACTCGCCCAACTTTCATTACTACTGGCAGCCTGAGTTTGAGAACGCGATTCGGAACCATGCCGTTCAGGCCGTTGCTAACCGGTGCGATGTGTATTTATTCCATCTTTTTTAGAGGGGTAGACAGAGGGAAGGGATGAAGGAAAGGCAGGGAGGTCAACAAGGCTGCGGTTGGTTTTCTACCCTGCAGTGGGGAAGAGGGAAAGGGTAGTGAAAGAGAGAAGGATAGAAATTCACAGTATGCACCCCCACACACATACGTAATGAAGAGTTTTGTCGTTCAGTTCATGCCGAGCGCTCATATATGGGCTGACGTATCTCATTGTTGTTTCTTGTTCGTTTAAACATTTCGTTCTAAACCATCGCTAACCCGCCGTGGTTGCTCAGTGGATATGGTGTTAGGCTGCTGAGCACGAGGTCGCGGGATCGAATCCCGGCTACGGCGGCCGCATTTCGATGGGGGCGAAATGCGAAAACACCCGTGTACTTAGATTTAGGTGCACGCTAAAGAACCCCAGGTGGTCGAAATTTCCGGAGTCCTCCACTACGGCGTGCTTCATAATCAGAAAGTGGTTTTGGCACGTAAAACCCCACAATCAAATTTTTTTAAACCATCGCTATATGTACTCTCAAGATCCGCGAGCGATCTATCTCAGGCGATGATCCTGGAATTCGAAGCGAAATTTCTTGCCCTGAAAAGAGGGCGCTCTCCTACGTTGCAGCACATAATGCCGGTATATAGCGGTCACTCATTGAATTACGCCTCCGTGAAGAGCACAGCGGTGCGTATACACATGCGAGGCTGCGACAAGAGACGCGTTCGTGACGCGATATTAAATGGCGTGACTCGCGGCCTGCCTCTAACGACGCGGCTACACGGGACCGCATTTATTTTTTTTTTTCCTCCTCGCGCGCGCGAGCTGACCGTACACACGTTTCGGAGGAACCGCAGTCTCATTATACTCGTTCCCCTCACCATCCTTCCCCCTCTCCACTTGTCCGCACAGACCCGCCCCTCGCCATCTCTAATAAGCCGTCATTTCGACGATGTGCTGGGCGCTTTACCGTCCAGAGTAATTGTTTTATAGGGAGGAGATTCCAACTACGCGAAGCGCACGAGATACGTCAGCACGCGAAGCTTCGTCGCAGGAAAGAAACTCTTGTCCTGCGGGGCACAGGTTGTTTCAGGGCCTATAGCATATTGTGTATAGTATACTTGGTCTCTTCTGTCTAAACGTCCCCTATCCTATTTTTTTTTCTTTTCTTCTTTGATTCAACGCGCGCGTCCTTTCTGCTCCGAGTCATTTCTTCTAATGCCACGCTCGCTCAACGAAACGGCCTCTTTACCATCGTTGTAATTGCGTACATTCAATTATGTACCGGCTATATAGCTAGGCAAAGGGATACAAAGAAGCCGGCGGTAAACACGCTCATCTCACGAGTAGGTATCGCACGGTGCATGCAGGAACCGCTCCGAGAACCTCGCCGAGTCCTATACGTATACGCTTTTCAACATCGCCGGGAAACAAACAATGCGTACGCGGTCAGGTGTAATTAAAGTCATACAAAGAAAATAAAGAAGCCACGGGGCGCATCCCTATACGCGAAGCGTGAGATTGTTCCTTGCGGTTTCGTTCATACGCATTACGCACTACGCGACAGCGCGGCGAGTGCCTGTATACCGGAGAGAGTACCGACACAACGTGGCCAGGCGGCGAACAAAAGGCAATCTTATAGTGGTGCCGCGCTCAGGATTTGGGGGACGTACGGGCGAGCGGCCATGCTGGCGCGCCCACCGCAACGCCCCCTCTGGCGTCGGTGGTCAGCTATTAATTCCCATTAATAACGCCCGTGCTTTCCGATGCGTGGAGAGACGTCTCGGCGACCGTGTCATTATACGCGCAGCCGAGTGTTCGCCTCCTTGCGTATATGGCCTATACGCGCATCCGTTCTTGGAGACCGTGCCAAGCGTAAACGCTCCTGGGCAGCCGTGTGCGAGAGTGCAAGAGTCCGATCTTTCTCGTTGTTGTTGAAGAGTGCAGCAGTGTGTGTGTCTGTGTGTGTGTGAGTACCGCGCCGTATGTGTATATAGTTATACGTGGACGGTGGCGGCGATTAGAGTGCGGTGAAAGTTGGCTAAGGTTCTGGCAAGAGTTAGGACGAGGAAGAAAGAAAAGCGAGCGCGCAAGGGTTACCAAGTAATGACAGAAAATGACGAGGAAAAAGAAGGAGACAGATGATGTATGTGAGGTCGCGACTGCCGCGCTTGTGCGCGTATATGCGACGCTTTTTCTCGGATTTCGCGACGCTCGCGCTTTTGGCGACGTCTTCATTTTTTTTTTTTCTCCGCGTCGGATTTCGCAACAGATTTCTTCAACTATAGAACCGCGAACGCGTATTGCTATAAACAGTGGAAAAGCACTCACGCGGGCGAAACGTTAGGTTTCTTAGCTGTATATGGCCTGAGAAACGTATGGGAAAAACGAAACGAATAATAATAATAATAATAAAATAAAAAAACGCAGGTCAAGCGCGCATGTTCGAATAAATGTTAAGCAAAACCTTCAAGAAGCCGTTAATGCAAAGATATACCGTGTGTCCCAGCAAACGTTAGCCAAGCCATTGAACGAAAAAAAGAAAGAGATTTAAGAAAGACGGTGCAAAATGCAATAATAAAACCTACTGTGTTCATTGTCAGATGTGTGACAACCGAACAACGTTGGTCTTGGCATCGTATCTCGCACCGTGTTTTCTGAATCTTTTTTTTTTTTGTCCAACAGCTTGGCAAACGTTAGCTGGGACACCCTGTACAACTAAATGCCATGTCAGCAGTTCTTTTAATGTGCTCCTATGCAACATATTATACTTCATGCAATTATTATGCATAGCTCAAGTCGTAGCTTTATTGTCATGCAATGTATTTTGTGTTCATGCACTACACTATTCGCAAGCTACATAGGCGATGCAAACAGCAATTCAGAGCGATGCCCGCTGTGAGACGTCGAGGCAGCGATGTGACGAGTACGAATACACAATGTTTGCCGAGAGAAAAATGGTCAGGAGGGCCGGCTGCTTGCATGCACCGAGAAGTACGACAAATACCTAAGTATATTTGTGGATTCTATGCCCCTTGTGTCACGGTGGCCAAGAATAAGCACATGATCAGTGACAAAGAAAGTGTTGCGTAATAACAAAAGGAAGGAATGAAAGAAAATTTACGGCTCATATTCACAAAACTATTTTTGCTTAAGGTTCGCAGCAGTGGTCCGTCCGTTATCACGCCGTGATCGCTATACCATGCATGTGTGAATGGAGTGCACCCGATCGAGCGGCGGCCAGTACAAAAATGTCCTTACGTAAGGAAGTTTCCTGGATGTGGGTCAGGTCATTCACTGATTCGTATATCTTGCATAAATAATATTTCAGCAGCCTTGCCCGTTGGTATAGATCATTTCGACACCACATCGCCAACTGTAAAGGACCGGTACTCACATGAACGCTTCATGAACGCAGTTTTTCGCTCGCATAGGATTCACTGTACTCAAGCATAGTTCTTGCGCTTTAGAGCGATTCGTGAGAGTTGTAGTACTAGTGTACAGTGGCACAAACATATTAATGGTGAAGGCGATTGAACGAAGGAAAAAGAATCAACGCTCTAATGAACGAGAAACTTTGTTGGATTCAGCCCCTTGGTCTTGCTTCCTAATGAAACCACCTTATTAATTGCTGCCTGAAATGAAGTATCAGGTGTAAGAAAATGTTAGGCATCAAAATCTCCTTGTTCGTTCGGACTAACAATGTTTTAATATTTCGGCCTGACGTTGCCGCAAACGCGACACGTTTGGAAGTTTTGTTGAATGACAAGGCATATTATCAGCGCAGTGAAATTTCGTCCTCTCCTTCGCCGTGACAAGAAGGCAGAAGGCACGACGCTTGGCGATCGAACTTCCTGGGCGGAACTTCATAGCCATGCACTAGTATATTATACTTTTAAAGCACCATTTCTTGAACTCTCTGGCCGGAGTAATCACCTTGTTTATTTGTGCTTGTCAGCCAGAATGCAGCCAGAATACCATCTTCATGGCAAATTCTATCCTATAACTGCAGCGACGATGTCACCGTGTAATTCGCATAGAAACGCTATGAAGAGAGAGAGAGAGAGAGATGCAGTGACGTTAATCAGAGGCTAGTTTCTTTCAGCATTGCCATTTGTTGGGCGTGTTGGTAAACTGAAAGCATATTTAGCGCCAGCAAACAAGGACAGAAGGGAGACGACACCACAATGCATTATGGTGTCGTCTCCCTTCCGTCCTTGTTTGCTGGCGCTAAGTATGCTTTCTAGTTTCTTGTTTGGTTTCAAGAGGCGCCTATATGGGAGCAACAGTATTCAACGGAATAACTTTTATTTTAATAACGGTAATCAAGACGGGCGACAGAACGTCGCCAATGCACGTATATACAAAGCGTTCGCGAAAAGCGATGCACAACTACTGCCTCAGGCACATCGCGCGCGACCCCAGGAATCGGAACGAAACGCACGCACATAACTATTTAACGCCGCGCATGCAGTCTGCGCCTTCCCAGAGTCGCGCGACCGCAGACTTAGATTGCGACGTACGTCGTGACCGACGAACCCTTGAGCGTGACCTCTGGCTTTCGGGTACGAATCCAGGCACTCACTAACTACACGTAATGGCCTAATCTATTGCTAACGACGCAGGCGCCCCGATAGCATTATGTCCCGTCCTAAGGATGCACATCGAAGATTGAAGGGACCAGGGCGTGCGTGCACCATCCTCGTGCGACTGCTCGTCACTCAGCGTCGCGCGTCCATTGTCGCCACTCTTTGATCGTCAGCATCGCGCTGCGAAATTGTGTCCTCGCCGTGCAGTCTTGGTTCGGTGTAACCCTAGATGAGCGCGTGAGCTTGGTGAGTTAAATGTCACTCCGCGGTTGCTATATATACTCTATAGTGCTTGCGAGCGATTAAGGCCCTTCCATCTCTTTTACAGCAGCATGCCAACGCGCACTGGCACATACGCTGTTGCACTTCTGCAATTGGTTACTCGCCAAATCTTGTGCGCAATTATAGTCAGAGTCACTGCTGTCTGCATCAACGAACGATTAAGAAACGGTTTGCCTACAATAGTATACCTTGTCATTTTGCGTCATTTTCTTTTAGTGTCGACGGAGCAGCGAATTTGGACGTTCTTTCTTACGTATACACCGATGTCCTTCAAAAGCGTTTAACATATAGATCGATGACTATGGCTACGAATTGAGCATTACGAATATCTGATCATGACGAGATGCCACCTCTGACTCCAAGCATATATGCGGAAATTAGGTGGTCTGCTGAAAAAGATAGAGCGTGGGTGCGGAGATGTTTCATTGAGTCTCAGCCCTGAGTTCGAGTTAAATTGTTGGCGACAGGATACTACACCCTGTAGAGCACGTCGTCAACACGAAATGCCGACTGAATCCAAGGTTTTCCATGCAAATTACTTTAGAGCGAATGTGCACGAGAAGGCGCGCGGACCAATCGACGAGCAGTTGCAATTTCTTTTTTTTCCGGCCTGGTGCAAATTAGTTATTCTATTCATTTCGGATTAGTGTTTTGCGTTGACTGGTGATTTCAGCGTTTAGTGGAGTCGTGACAAAACCAGACGCTTCGCTGGCGAACGAATGCCCTAGTTTCGAAATTCCGTTTAAACCTGAAGTTTAAATTCGGTCGATTTCCCTGTACATCCTGCCCATGGAGATGCATGCTTTCAGTTCACTCGCTACTCACCGAACGCTCTGGTGTTTTTAGTTTTTGTAAATAAAACAGGAAAGTCATATTAACTTAGGTATAGGCAGCCAAGCGTGTTCGGAGAAGCGTATTTTGCACTGAAGTATGTTGTTGGGCTAGTCGGTTCATAGATTCAGCAAAATTTTTAACTGCGCGAAGTAGACGGGACACGAACAGAAACAGAAACGCACAAACAAAGCACGGACTTCCAAGTGATTTTATTTCGTGAAAGCAGAGAATTTACAAGGTTCTACAAAATAGAAAAACAAGGAACAATCATGATGAAATTCTGCAAGAGGCAGTGACGAAAAGTAGCAAGCCACGTGTGCTTTAAGAGCATGAGAGAGTCTTAATATGCTCATCTAATAATTGAATTTCCTTCCTTAATAGTGATATAGAAGGCGAGCTAACGTAGTTGTTCCCCGTTTTAGCGAAATGGAGTGCTCCGCTGTAGATTACCTTTAACGGTTTGAATTTAGTTTCGCGAAACAGTTCTGGCGTGATCGTAGATTTGGTATAATGCGCATTATATATACACTCAAGTCCAGGAGACACGAAGCCAAATTTCAAGGGTGGCACCAAATCATGCCTTTCTTTTTTAGTTTCCCGCCACTAATTTATGATACTAAGGAAATACAGATAAATCTCAGCGCCTCCAGATCTGACAAATATCCGCAGATCGCCAGCCGTAAGAAAGGCTGCAAACATTCCCTATGCTTATACAAAGGGGACGAGTGCCACCACATGCTTCCGGGGGGGGGGAATGATCAGAGAACAGACAGAGGGCAGCCCAACAACAGGAAGAACGTTACGAGCACAGAAAGTCGAAATGTGTTAGTATATACAGCACGGAACAGAATTTAGTGAATGGCGACGACATTAACAGTAAATTAACCGAAACCTATGCAGCATTCTGTTATCGCCGTCAGCTCTCCGCCTCAGAACAGTCACAACTTTCAACGCGTACACGTTCGCCCTCTCCCGAACAGCGCGCACAGCGGCCCCTATCTAAGCAGGTGCGCTCCCTAAAAGCCCCGGCTCATTATCGCACAAGCAGGCACGCGTGGTCGTTTTGCATCGTGCACACACCCACCCGTGCACGCTTCGCTGCAGTGCACGCATAGACGCACACACATGCATTCGCACAGGCACATGCGCGAGCGCTGTGCAATTACACCTCTTAATTACGCGATGTGATGTCGTCATTAGCGCGTGTTGTCCCTCCCTCACTGCTCCTCCTTTCCCCCACCGTCGACCCACATCTCACCTATCGCGCCTTGGCGAGTGAAATGGGCGTGTGTTGCCGCGAGTATCGGGTATGCACAGCCTTCCATACGCCGTCCCAACTTCATTTCTTGTTGTTTTCGCTATACAGTGATAGTTGTGAAAGATTGAGTGCCCCGTTTAAGCAACCCGAGGAACAGGTTGTTAGTGGTAACCTTGATTTGTGAGGCATGCTCCGCTGGTCCGGTTTCCCCCATGACGACACGAAGTTCGGGCAAGTCGGCCGGTGCTGTTTAATATGATAATTTTCGCGCCCGAGCATCGTCGTATAGTAATATGTATAGCCCGTGCCGCATCCTGTGTTTTTCTTTCTATGTTTATAGATCCTCTTTGGACTCGTACACACCACGCTGGCATCTCGCGTACGGGCACCATTCTTTGACACCATGTGGTTAATTGGAAGAGAGAGATTAATGCGTATGGAAGTAGAGTGAATTAAGCACAGTGACAGCCAGTTCCCTAAGCGGGCGAGAATGACAAGGGCGACAGAGAGCTGAACGAGCAAGATAAGGAAAGAAAGTAATCACGTGCTTGAGAAAGCCACATGCATCTGTCCTCGCTGTTCAACATATACGGCAGTAGAATTCGGACATGATCAACTTTCATTTCTCTATGTGCCTTCATGCCGACGTTCGTGTCCTGAGACTTTTGGTCATTTCGGTTTAGTTACGTTTTTATTATTGTCATTTTAATTCGTTGTATCACAACCACTTTATAGCTATACATAATTTGACAGTTTGCCTTTTCGATTATGCTTACGATTTGATAAAATCACGTATGCAATGCATGATGGCAGATGAAGCTCGTGACTCGGGACTCTGCACCGAGACAGCGACAATTTGCAGTAACCTGCTTACTGTTCAATCAGAATATACTAGAAGTCGGTGACTGGCTTTCTTCAGAGAGCCCGATTAACATCGCAAATGCATCGAGCGCTGGAGCGCCTGTCCTGATGGCGTCATCTAATGGCCAGTAAGATGCTGCGAGATGTCTTTGTAAAGCTGAACGCTTGCCTACTTACACTCTCTGCATTACCACTCGAACTCGCAAAGCTTTCGTTCATAACTGTTATTTGTCATTGGCCGGTCTCCTTCGCTCATAACACGCCGAGCTTCAGGATTGGGAGGAGCTGTTTTCTTACGAACAAGTCTAGCGTAAGAAATTATAGTGAATATGGTCCCACGTCCATATCATCCATATCAATTCTTTTTTTTTTCCTTTCTGCGCCTTCGTTTTTGTTCTTGAGGTTCTTTTTCTGCTTCTTTTTTGTTCGTTCGTGCGATTGTCACCCACTCGCTCATGCTGGTTGTTGTGAGACGTTTGCGATATTGTACATGCTTACCCCATAGTTGGTATTAAGTTCTTACGAGCGTACGCACTAGGCAGCTCTATCGCACTAAATGAAAAAAAAAAAGGTACATTGAGAGTCTGCTGACGAAGAGATGTCTGTATAGACAGGAATGCTGTAACTTCACCTGCGTTTAAAAAGTCGATAAATGACACACACTAATGGAAAGAATAGAACCATACCAAAACTGGTAACAGCAGCACTTCAACTGCGGCAGCGTCATCAGTGTACGCTCGAGTGCGTGTACTAATCACGCCCCGAGATCAGTTATACTATACAGGCCTTTGCTAAGGGGTGCGAGTTGACGGTGACGCGGAGGCACCCAAACTCACGCTCTACACAAAGCGCGAATGCGCAGGCACCCGCTTCTAAATAGTTCACTCGGGCGCTGGCGCGCCATGATGGCGCCAGAATGATGCCGCGAATATAAATGTATTTAAAAAAATAATGCCGTGTTTGGAGTGCCAGACAAGAAAGGCGCCTGCTTTCTCGCGTATTTATGTCCACAGACGGAATGCGTGTACGCGCTGTCTGTACACAAGTGCTCACACGGCAGTCCGAAAACTATGGTTATATATACACACATCGCTATGGAGGAGCAAGGCGGGAGAAGGGAGATAGGCCGAACATTACGTAGGAGGGAGCGAGCGACGCCTCCTAACAAATGGCTCTTAATCCGAGAAATGCCGAGAGCCAGGCTACGTACGAACGTAAGCCGCGAATACGTCGCACACCGGCGCGTTCGTCGCGTTTATCACACAACTGGGTATCCCCCGAAAGTACAGGCGCCGCGCATTCAAAGCCCCTCTTTCATCTCGGTCTCGGCGCTCGCACTTCTCTTTCTCTGACTTTTCTTTCTTTCTTTCTTTCTTTCTTTCTTTCTTTCTTTCTTTCTTTCTTTCTTTCTTTCTTTCTTTCTTTCTTTCGTTTTCTACGACGGCAGCAGAGCTAATCTGTGGCGCTCCCCACCAATCTTTTTTTTTTCCTTTCTTTATTTCATTTCGCTTTTCCTGTGCGCACTTCGATCTTTCTTCTCCGGCGAGGTTTGCTGCTTTGGCTCATAAGCGCAGGATGCCGTTTCTAGGAGCTTATTCGTGCATTGACGGGAGGCACTTCGATTACACATGGGCACGTATGTATTTCGACCAAGGGAGTTTCATAATTTGAAGCAAGAATGCCAAACTTCAACTTGTTGTGAACTTTGTTGTGAAATAAGGTGTTAGTGGTCAGGCGGGGTAGCGCCTCGCAGATTGTGTCGGAAATTACTCCGCCTGAGCGTCTATTTCCGTGTTACAAAAGAAATGTGTCCCCGAAAGTGTACACGTCAACTCAGACGCGGTGAGGTCTTGCAGAAATGTGAGCAGAATGCGCGATGCCTCTTTGCTCGCTATCCGATATCCCTCCGGAAAAACTAAGCGCGGTTCGTGCGCGAGTGAAGAAATTCAGTCTATACGTGTGACGGTGCCCCTTCTTTTCAAAACAGAAGTGCTGGCAGGACCAGATCGAGTGTTCAAGTCGCACAAATAGTTAATCGCACTTAGTCAAACATGAAGAAGCTGATCTGAGACACGCAGAAAGTCTGATCTTGAATCGCCCGCGCCGGAGTACAAGTCGAACCTCTTCTAAATATACGAGTCGTACGTAGAACGACAGAAAGCTGAGCTAGTTGGTTGCAGCTTCCACGCGGAAAATATTTTCTAGGCCAATAACTGAAATTCGACGTGAAAGCTTAGGCTGCCGAGAAGAGCATTATCAACAGCGTACAACAACGAAAAAAAAAAAAAAAGAAAGACACCTCGCGCAATACTGCCGGGGCCATTGCTCAGCCAATTGCTCAGCTTTTCTTTATGTTTTTTTGTTCTTTATGTTTTTTTTTTTTGGTTCCCGAACTGCACCTTTAATCCTCTCACTTCCACTCCCGGCGAAGCCACCGCATGTACCGCTGTTCCCCGCATCGCGCATCCTTCGACGCGCACCTCCGCGCGAAGAAGGCACGACGGCCACGCGGTCGCCTCCTCCTCCTGCAGCTGCACACAGTGTAGCTAGCCTCTCTTCCCGTTGGCCCCCTCGACCTTTCTCCCAGTCTCACCACTCGCCTTCACCCTCGCTTCTATTGAGAAGGCATCGACCAAGCCGTCGACGCCGACGCCGCTGGATTAGCGAGATATCGACGACGACGCCCAGTGCTAGGGACGGCGACGTTCGCGGTTCCCGCCGCCACTCTTGGTTCGCTCTTCCATTACGACACGCGCGCGCGCGGCCACATACATGTGTGATGTGTACGCTTCTGTGTACGCTATACGCAGCGGAATCGGCGGAGACCTCGCTTCATCTTGACAGCCTCACGCTGGAGATATAGAGTGGAGAGGGCGGGGGAGTCGAAACGCGGGGGGGGGGGGGGGAGCGGAGGGGACAAGGGGGATCGCCCTCTTCTTAACGAGAGTAGAAAGATGAGCCCCTCATGTGGAAACGATGCTGCGGGATTAAGTATGGCAATCTGTGTACTGCACGGGTATCTATAGAAGGGAACGCGAAAGGATGGAACGATCGTACATTCTGCTTATAAATACGTGTCCGGCGAGCAAAAAAAAACACCTTTCTAATTTCTTTCTACTTCTTACTCTCTCTCTTTTTTTTTTCCCGCACTAACTATACGTACTCTCCTGTGACAGCCACGGAAAAGACGGTTTTCCATTACGACGAGCGTTACCGCGAGCATATGACCATATCGGCGAGCTCTCCGTCTGAGGAAGGCCGAGTTGTACTGACAGGCATGCCCGTTCTTTATAGATAAGGAACGGCTCGCCGGCTTAACGAGTCCTGCAAGACGGGCGCCGATGGTAGAAGCTATGCTGGTGGGATTAAATATGGCGATCGGTGGTACAAAGGCACCTGTGTGAAAGGGAGGCCGATCATATTCTACCCTAACGAATACGTGTCTTGCGAACTAAACTTTCTTGTACGCCAACAGTGCACACGCCCTAATATATAATAGCTCAGGTTATCTTTTTTTTTTTTATGGCACTCGCCTGTTACGATCGCGGTAACACGTTCGCGCAATTGTCGTTGTAGATAAAATTAAATTTGAAAAAAAAGTCGATTAGCATTGGGAATTCATTAAATGTCATATGAGTAGAACAAGTAATGCCTAATTATTCGCATGGCGTTCCTCGTTTTCGCGTACGTACACTGAGCGAAATTTTCCAGAATATTTTGTCAGCCGATCACGTCAGGTTTGCTGGGCGGTGCTTCTCGATACTAACGATGAAATGTGCGGCTTCGTTTCGTGAGTTGGTTTCAAAATCACCGATGCTGCGAAACATTTCTTTTGATTCGTAATAAGCTAATCTCATGAAAACCTGTGCCAACGCTGCCAGGGATAAGAAAGTGTGCAATGTATTCCGTGATCTGGATTCCTAAACGGCGGATTCACATAATTATTCAGTTCTAGAACTCTACGTAAGAACACGGGATCGAGCGAAAAGAGCTAAGGATACAACTTGTGTGTTACACGTGCATTCGGGACTTGCGCTTTGCTGAGGTTCACGTTTGTATAGCCTATTCCTGTTTTCGGGTGACGGCACCTCAAACACTATTTCTTCTATTTCTACATTATTTAGTGGCGTGACTTGCAGTGACCAGCCCTACTGCGTGTGACCTGTACGGTGTGTGTTGTGCCTTATTTTTTGAAATTTGTCATCTTGCTCTTTCTTTCCCCTTCTTCCTGTCTTCCATTTTTATGTTTCTGTCTCCTCTTTTTTGGAAGAGCAGGCAGGCGTTGTGCTCCTTCCAGTGGCAGTTGCCAGTTTGCTCCTCGCTTTCTCTTTTCTGTCGAGTGTATATATGTTTTCAAATCAAGCTTGAATAATAATAATAATAATAATAATAATAATAATAATAATAATAATAATAATAATAATAATAATAATAATAATAAAGCGCTTATCTGGCGTTTCTATCGCAACGCTGGTTCGCACCCGCCGTGGTTGCTTAGTGGCTATGATGTTGGGCTGCTAAGCACGAGGTCGCGGAATCGAATCCTGGCCACGGCGACCGCACTTAGATTCAGGCGAAAAGACCCGTGTACTTAGATTTAGGTACACGTTAAAGAACCCCAGGTAGTCCAAATTTATGGAGTCCGCCACTACGGCGTATCTCATAATCAGATAGTGGTTTCAGCACGTAAAAGCCCATAATTTTTTTTGGGGGGGGGGGAGGGGGGGTCTGGTTCGGGTCGCCTTGTATGAATCTATTTGCGTGTCATATGACTAATCACGCAAAAAAGAAAAAAAAAAGAAAGAAGGGAATTGGGGGGGGGGGCGATATTACGGAGGCTCCACACCACGTGGTGTAATCAACGTTGATCGAAGCATTGTCTAACGACGACACAAGAGTGCGTTGTTCATTTGTTAGTGTCGATATCCTTTGTCGCTAAATTTCACGCATTCGTTCCAACTCGGTCTCGCGCTGTTCCGATTATTGTGGACTCCGAGCTTCGAAGCTCTGCCGTTTAGCGCATCTTTACACACCTGCACCTGACAGTTTAGCGTACGCGTGAGAAACAAGACGCGTGGAATTGTGAGCAAGCTTTGGCGCACTGTTGTGAGCCTCGCTTTTGTCGTGCGCGTACAGTATATAGTGTCACACATCACGCAATGCCGGGCGCGTCCTTTCTGCCACCGACCTGTGCTGATCCTGAAGGTGGTGGAATGTCATATAGTACCTCTAAGCGTTACCTGCATGACTAGAGTGGAAGGCTCTCACTTCTAGATTGTTGCTATGCGACGCGACAAACACGCCAAGCGTTTCAAAGCGTGGCCTTCCGCCTATATACGGGAAAAGGACGTGTATAAGGTTCTTGTTCCCTCATGCTATGCGTGCGTCTGTGGCTATAACAGGCAATGCATCGGGCTGCTGCTCTAAAGGGGTATCCTGGTTCCAATCCCACCATCGAACGCGTAATTATGTTTCTTATTATTCTGCAATTGAGGCTTCCAGGCCAGACGCCGGCCGCGCAAAAAAAAAAGAAAGAAAGAAGAAACCGGGGAGCAATGCTGTACTAACGATTCGCACTAAAAGACGCAAACTTATGAACGGATAACTCGGAGACAACGACCATCATTAGCCGGACACTTGCATGCTTTACACGGCAAAATGCGACAGGAATACAAGTGCTTCTGCTCTACAGACACGTGGCACGTGCACAACGAAGGGAGGCTGTACACTTGTCACAATGCCCATCAAGGAGGGGGCTCCTGTAACGTGCTGACAGAGCAGTTTCGGTGGACGCAATATAGCCGCGAGCGCCGCGTTAAATGACACGTTGCGGAGTCTCGCGGGATGACGCCCACTGAGCAATTTGAGACTATCTACCAGACATCGGCCTCGACAGTCGTCCTCAATGTCTCTCCCTGGTTCGCGAAGAGACGAGGTGTGGAACAACAGGTTTCCTCTTCGGAGTATAGACTTTTCTGTTTCTTTGTCCTCTCTTCGCTTCAAATGAACACGCGTTGCGACCGTATACATGAGAGCAGCCTTGCAGCCTGCTTTCGTTTTGTTTGTATTCTTGTTGTGTATAAATGTAACGTGCCTAACGATATTAGGAAACTGGGGCATTTCTATACGGATACAAAATGCAACAAACCAGTTGAGTTTGACCCAGTTCGACGTGTACTTTCCACTCGTGTGTTTAGCTAAAGTGTATCACCGTGATTCGTCGCACGCTTGAGTAATCAGTCAAAAAGCAAAAGTCATTAAAGTGCGAAAAGCCTCGTTGCCTGCGCATGCATGTCAGCTCATTAATCATTCATTATAAAGATCTCCGAGCATGCCACTCCTGTATACAGTTAGCGAAGTTCCCGGTTTTTGTCGAACAATGTCTCTCTGGAATGGCCTGGGATATGTTACAAAGCGCAGGACACAATATGTGATTCGATTCTTTGTATTTTTGTAATCCAATCATGCACTTGGGGCACTCAGATTTTTGCTTCCTTTCTTTGTAAATTCGCAAAGCACTTTGGGATTCCTGCGACGGATATCAGCTGATATCAAAACGACACAGAGGAGTACTGTAAGGGAGGTGAACGTATGTCTGTTAAAACATTCTGATGTTTCGTTACGAAGTCAACCTGATGACGTGTACGTTGCTAATCGTGGCATACTGTGAGTAATGGTGCTTAGTTCTTGGAAGACTGCCTTTCACACACTTGCGTTATACGTGCCGGTAAAAACAGCTTGCGTCTGGTGCGCGTACTTATACGGGAGGAGTGCTGAAAGCGATGCAGGCAATTATGCTTGATCTGCAAGTTACAATACAGAGGGCACTTCTTCAACAAACGTACGCTGCGCATAGATAATTGATGACAATAAATTGCCAGCGGTACGTGCTAATTATTTAACCATTTTAAAATTGTACTATGCATTTCCGCCTGGTGACCGATCATCATGAGGTAGTCAGTCGCAACATCCAATAGCTGTCCACTGCTTCGCTGTCCTCTCAGCTTATGCACTTAAAGAAAAAAGAAACAGAAAGAAAGCCCTCTGAGTACTTTTTCGCGCGTGACATGGGCCATCGCAAGCGAAAAAGAAATCGCTTTCTCCCGTCTTTCATTTACATCGTTAATGTGTCGACTATACCACGGCGCATATATGTATACGTATACGCGTGCCATCGCTCTTTGTGGTTATCGCTACTTTCTTAATGGTGCTATATAATGTATGTCCGTCTATGAACTTTTGCTTCTTAATTTCTTTCTTTCTGCCGTATACATAGTTTCTTTTTGTCCGCTATTTATATTTGTGTACCTCTTCTCGCTGTAATGCACACAGTGTAGGTAGAAATTCTGTGACAAAAATATTACATCGTATTTATGAGAAAAAAATGCCTAACAAGTGTTTCGACCGTGAACACATTACATGCATCGGAATAGACCCAAACTAAGATATAAATGCTGCCACGTGTAATGCTGTTGATGTAACATCTTTCTTTTCGTACGTGACACTAAGCGGTAGCGTCTCCCTATTCATTATAATACTGGTTATAATCAGCAACGTGTCAGGGTTCTACCGAACGCATCCTCATGAATTGAAATGATGAGTTAATTTTATAAGTATATGCAACGAGGAAAGATCAACGAACGTAGAAAGCACGAACTTATGCAGGAATTGAGTTAATGAACGTCTCTGTGCGGTGTTTAGCGTCCGAAGAGCTGTGACAATCACAGACCGCTTCGTGGCCACTCCGTCGTTAGCCAACATGGAGCCCTAGACGACCTATATAGCGACGACACAAGGCTCGTGGTTCTCCCTGTCCGCGCCAGCGTCAGTTTTCTGCAATGCCAGGCTGCCGAGATCAATGCCTTCACAACTGTGAGTGGACGTATGCGGATACAGCACGGAAACTTGGTCTATATAGTTTGCGGTCGAAATTCGTATTGGACGACTTAGTGCGGAATCGAATGACGAAGAAAGACACACACGCTATCGCTGACTCACAACTACTCGTTTTTGTTGTATTTTTTTTAGCGAAACGCATTAACATAAAAAGCACGCACACATGTACGCTGAACTGCAACTGCATGGTAACGTGTTTGTTTTCCGCATTGAGTTGTGCGAGTAAGCTTGTGGCAATAAAAGTGCTCGCGACCGTGCTCGAAAACAATTCTGCAGAGACACTCAAGACTGCTTATGTGAGGGAATGCGAAATCATTATAGTCGCTTTAGTGAGACTTTTTTTTTTACTTCCCGTTCCCTGTCCGTGCAAGCTCTCGCCTGCGTTATGAAAACGCGCCAAGCGTATCAACGCGCTCGCTTGCCCGCGAGGAGTTAAAATACTCGAAGGACAGCTCCACGTCATTCAAATGTACATTAAATTTTATGCACCCGTTTCATACAATCATGACGTGGCGCCACCACCTACCCATTCGCTGGACCATCACGTGCCCAACGGCGCACGCATTAGGCCACACGTTTAGCCAGCCAGATGGCTGCGACGTGACGTGCTCAATGACGCACATTGACGCACAATAGGTACACATTTAGTCAACCAGAACCGTGGAGCCAGCGTGACGTCTGGGAAGCGTGCTCGTCTCACACACCGGAGGCCCGGCTTCTCTTCCCACCCAGACCAAAATTTCACTAATTTTCTTTAGATTACTTTATTTACTTTCTCAATTATTACTTATTACTTAACATTACTTTATTTACTTTCTTTGTTAATTTACTTTCTTTACGCGAACCTCCCATGATAAAATTGACGTCAATTCGAGTATTTCTTTATGTGGTTTTAGTCTTTGCTGTCGGCCATTTTTGGTACCATTGTTTGGTCACGCCGCCGACTACAACGCAGAATTTTCGAGTAATGGGGCATATAAGTATTTCACATTAAAGCCGGACGGTCGCCCCTTGACAGAGGAAGAAGTTCCAGGAAACTGGTTCAGCCAGTTTTCGGCACTCAATGCCTTAAGTGCTCTGCTCAAGTTCTGAAGGGCTTGTGAATTGTGCGACAGGCTTTGAAAGTCGTATAGCGCGTAGAATCGCGTTATTGCGAGAATTTATCTCACTTTATTTTTATTTATTTCTTCTATCATATTTTATTCCCTGTGGCCCTTTCCCCAGCACAGAGTTGCTATCCGGTACTCATACTGGCTAACCTCCCTGTCTTTCCTTAATTCCTTCTTTTGTTTCTTTGTCTTGTGAGCGGAATTAACGCAATAACGGTAAACGTTATCTTCGATGAAGAAAAAATGCAGCCTTTGTAATTTTTCTGCCAAATAATATGGTTCAAAGCAGCACACAGTCAAACGTCACCTGTAGATATACCTCGAAGGGCTTGTTCACTCAAGTCTCATTCAAGCGAAACGGAAATATATGGGCTTACTTACGCCGGGGTGACTTTATAATCGTGCGTTGAAGAAAAAATTTCCCTGAAGGTACGTTAGAACAAGTGTTACATGCGTACGTGCGTACATATAGTGCATGCGCATGCAAGACGCAGAATAGATATATAGCGTAAATGCGTATGTGCAGTTTGTCCATATATCTCACTCCCATTACAGGCAGATTCTCGTTCCCACAGTGGCCCGTATGCAAATACAAAAACTGACTGAAGAAAGATTCGTGCGTATTTGTATGACAGTTTACACGTTTCCAACATGTGCATTCCGAGTCTGAGATGCTTGGGCTAAGACAGTTCGACGCGACAGACTTTGCATGAGCTGTATATCTTCAAGCAGGCCGCGATTCCATACCGGCAGCCTGCGACGGTGCGAGGAAACAGAGGTGACTGTGAACCGTCGAGCAGACACTTGCGCGGTCACCCTGCTTGCCAAGCGAGTTGGGCTCAGTCAAGCAACCCTGTGCAGGCGGGTTGATGAAGTCCGACGTGGCTCTCGTTCAACTCGACCGGTTAGCAGCAAACATATACGAACCCTACAGGCGAAGTTCAGTCTGACACAGACTCGACCTCCTCTTTACCTGGTTCATGCATGTAAATGATTTATGACTCGATAGGAAAGCAACCTCTCGACTATGACACTGGACGGTGTGGGGACCTCATGTTCGTTTTTGGCCATCCGTGGTTCATTAACGGGCACCTATGAAACACCGGTTCAGGAGTGTTCTTGCATTCTGCTCTCACCGTGGGAGAAAATCGAACCCGCGTCCTCTATCTCAGCAACACGACGCCATTACACCACTGTTACAACGTGAGCGGTTATTTTCAGAGATGATCAGTGTATGTGCCGCTATAAAAAAATAGCTTTGCATGGATAAACTATACATATATACACAGGACGTCGCCGCGTGCCCCTTGTGACTTTCCCCTTGCGTATTGCATTAAGCATTTTACGCTGTTAAGAATGCTTATAGGTCATTTTCTTATCTTTTTTTTTTAATGTTTTCACTCTACATTATACGTCTGTTCAGCTGCCATGCCCATAACGTTCCATAATATGCGATCTGTGCGGGGACATCAATAAACATGCACGTTGAGGTGTTACCATATATTTCAGAAACATGACCGCAATGTTGTAGCGCTCCCTTTTTCGATGCTATTCCTTCTCGCGCTTCGTCAGCCCGGTTAGGGCGAAACCCCACCCACGTTATCTTTGGAACAGCCTGCCTTGAACGGTGAATGATATATGAGAGTGACATAAAATCCAGCAGAAGACATCACCATAAAACCACGGCCCTTGTGATGAGTCCGTCCAGCTATACTGACCGCACTAGGACAGAAAGCAATAGTTAATGTCTGTCAATTTAATGAATGCACGCACACACACACGAATGCGCTAATTTCTCGCGCACATTTGCCACTTAGAGACACACTATACTTTAATTGTTTAAAGTTCGCGCTATGGTAGTGATACACCCTTTTTGTAGTCAGTTGAAGACACATTGCGTGTTCAAATGCAGTTGCGCCATTACATGCTTCCGGCTGAAATGTTTCGCTGCACGCCGCTTTCGCCGATGACCATCATGCGTGAAAACTGCTTCGGAAGAAACAACTTTCAGTGCCGATGTTTGACAGCATGACTCAATGTTCGACAGCATTACTCGCGTGACCGAAAAGATTTTATCAAAGAATCAGCTTGGCTTTCAGTATTAGGCACACATGCCTAAGTGCAAATGTGATCAAATATCCGCTTTCGCGAGCAGATCTAAGAGAAGCTATACCATCGCGCCATGTGCGGTTTTAGCGGCTCCGTTAATCTGTGTCTTATTGAAGGCATTGTACATTTATGTACAATTTATCTATAGGGAGGTGGTATAGGATTCGGATTAGATTGGGCTGATCAAATATGTTCTACGTGAAGCTATATGATGGAAGTGCACCCTCTCACAAGGCTCGACGTGAAAGGTGCTCGCACACAGAAAGAGAGAGAGAGAGAGAAAGAGAGAGAGGATCTAAGAAAGGCAGGGATGTTAACCAGTCTAGAGTCTGGTTGGCTACCCTACGCTGGATGAAGGGAGAAGGGGAAGAGAGAGGGTATAGAGACGTGCACATACAGCCATTGAGTCAAAGCCGTTCGTGCAAACCAGACGTTCTCAGAAAGCACAAAAGTGCCCTCACTGCCGTCTGAACCGGTGATCGGTTGGGACGGTGCTCGCAGAAAAGAACGTATATCGCCTAGTATTTGTGAACTTGCACATATTTGTATGCACAAGCAGCTCTTACGACGGAAACTTTTGTGGGAGAACATTCTAGCCAATGCTGACGCTGGACATATATGTAGCTAAGGCCACCAGCCAATTGCAAATAGAACTTACGAATTGGAAGCTTTGTGAATTCGGCCCGCATATATAGACTCTGATCGGTAATTGGAAGTGGCGTACACAGGTAGCTTACTTTATCGCATACACGTTGTTCACTGATATGTTCATGGGAGAACTTAGAACACGTTCTCATAAGCTGTTCTATAAATTTGTGCAGGAAAGATTTGATTTGAAGTCAGCAGCCAACTGCTAAATATCATGATGCTTTCAGTGTGGAAAATTTGCTTGGGCCACGGAGCAACGCGGCAACATGCTCTAAGAGCTTTCATAATTTCCTTTAATGAAATTATGTTTAAAAATAAACTGACATTGTATTTATGTATTAACACCTAGCATGTCGTTGTGAATGTGTTCTTTAAGATTTACTTCGTAATATTTAGTTGACTGGAATGATTTACATGTGTTTAGTTGCAGAAACTGTAGAGCATGCCGTTTCTATGCCGTTGTTTAATTTTTTTTTTATATATCGACGTCAAGCACTCTTGAATATAGGGCCTTATGGCCTGAACGTTTTTTTCATATCACCTCATATATTATCATCCTTTATTGATTGAAGAACTTATTGTGTGTTGGGGGAGAATCGGGAGGCACGATAGTTACCAGCATCCCCGATTACATCCAAATTAATCTCTCACGATATCTTTTTCTATCCTTGTCATGGCGCTTTTAACTTACACTGTAGATTATACGTACACATTCGACAGGGAATGTCAAGTATATAGATGTTTGAGAGCTCAAGTTGGGCTGCTTTATCCAAGACGATTCTATAGTGAAGCACCATAACCGTGATGCTGCAGAAGACAAATTACGATGGCTGAAAATATAGGTTGAAACTATAGGTGTAATCAATTGTGGGATTCTGTTTTGCTGTGCTGTATCATACTCAGTCATCTCCATCCGCTTTGTGTACATGCTTATGCACTTTCTCCGTGTATGTACCTCCCAGTATCATGTTCCATGAGCAGTTATTCCGTTTACTGCGCGGGTCCAAAGGCACAACACCGTATGCCATGGTGAGAGACGCTGCATACAATATAGTAAAAATAATGTCTCGTCGCTTTGAATTTCGATTGCTGTTCCAACACGATGTTAACACATTATTTGTTTAAATATGTGCCCAGGAAAAGAAAGAAGAAATGCGACTGTACAAAACAAGAGTGAAATTCATGATTTGCTTATCGCGGCAAAGGAACTGTATAGGAAGAAAGTATAGGAGGTGCAATTCATTTGAAAGTATGGATAGTGTAGTATGGTACCAGTTCTAGGCGCTGTTCTTCATTACGTGTTGTACAGATTGATGAGGCAACTAATCTTGTTTTTCTGTGTGTTATTCGTATTTAAGGACTCTGTTACTGACTTGATACACGTATACACATATAAAACCACAGGAGTGCACCGTATACGTTTCGCTTGTTCGGGTGAAAGGTAAAATGACCATGTCTGGCCGTGCATGGTGTTTTCAATGTCCTATATCGAATAGTAGTTCCAAATAAGTCTGTAGTTCTCTCAAGTTCTATTCCAACGTAGAGAATTCGCTTGCATGCGGGGAGAACAGTGATATATAAAAGAAAAAGTGTAATTCGTCACTCCGTAAATATCCGATAAGTCATGGTGTCATCATGAAACATTTATAACCCACGTGCGTGATCATATTATGTGCATAAGCGTGTGCGAAAATCACATCTATATTAAAGAAAACCGTTGAGAAGTGAAAAAGACACATACAAGAAGTTAACGGAAGATCCATTTAAATGATCCGAAAGGGCCGCGGAAGCCCCCAAGTGCTCGCATTTCTATAAACACGCGACTTCACGTATAATATTTGTAGCATACGTCTATATTCTGGCAATTTCTTTCTTTCTTTTTTGCACTCTCTCTCGACATCGTGTAAGCGCGTCGTGGCACGCACGCCGATTTTGTAGCTGCCTCCGCACACGCGATGTCTCGTCACGTAAAGCTCGCGCACGGGAGCCAGCTAGGGGTCGCGTGATTCCGCGCGACTGGAAAGGTATGCACTCTCTTCCCCCTCCCCTTCCACCTCGACACACACACACCCCCGCTATACTCGCGTTTCCAACACCTCGTCTTTTACGTGAATGAACGTAATTTCTTATCCCCCCGCGTTCAGTTCTTGCAAACTCTACACATTGCGATTCATGTATGGGTTCACCCGCTTCCGCGGTTCACGCGACGGGCGCAGGGCACGCCGCGCATACGCCGCCTTGCACGCTCCCTGCCAAGGGTGTGACGTGGGGCTCAATGATCGGGTCTCTGCGATCCATGCACGCAAGCATGCGTCGGTCACGTCACACTTTCTCGTCTTCTCACTTTTTTTTCTTTTCGTTCCGCACGCGATGCATGTCGTGCGACAATCAGTGGCAGAACGACGTCACTTTGACGTAGCGAGTGGGAAGAGTTTTGCGAGTGAGTTCTCCACATGCAGTTACACAACCGAGTGTGTCACTTCGAAGAGCCCCTTCAAAGAACACTGCGTATTCGATTCGTATGTAAAGCGAGCGCTTGCATGCGGTGTAGCTCTGGCACATATGCTGCATAATATCAACGATGGCTTTGCGATATGTTTGCTTTGCGACATTACTTTGCGATATGTTTGCCAGCTGTGCCCAACAAATACAAGTTGAAATCAAAACCCCGAAACCACGTGCCCGCATCACGGACCCGAAATCACGTGTCTGTGGATTGTCACGTGACACGCACAGGAGGCGTGTGCCTTCACGTTGAGAAAAACGGCGAATGACGGCTTACCTCTTGGAATTCCGGCGGCGCCGTTTGGTAGCGTACATCGCACTGAGGTGGCTCATGATGTCCTCCGTCCGAGCGCGCGTCGCACGCGCGTATCGTCACAGCAGAGGCACGCAAAAACGGAAAACAAACCAAACCAAACGAACAAGAAAACGGTGGTTCACAGCTCTTGCCGCTGCCTCGGGACGAACGTCGTCGAACCCTCGATCTTTGGCAGCAGACGGTGGCGATGATCGAACCGGCGCCTCTCTTCCGGTGGGTCAGCACGGCGGCGGTCCCATGTCGTCCGCGGCGGCCCACCGCAGCCCGACCGACGGCAGATCGACGAACACAGGCAGACGCGGTTTCTTCGCGGTGCGGAATACGGACGGCTCGGCAAAAGCGCGACCGGCGGGACACAGCTTCCTTTGGCGTCGCTAGCTGATGAACGGCGGCATGGCGGCGTTGGCTGGCGTACGCGACAGGACCCACGGGCGGCGGCCACCTGTCATGACGGTGGGTGGTTGCTTCTTTGCGTCTTTTCGCCCCCTTTCGCACGCAACGCAGGGGCGCCGACTCTGATTGATGGCGACCGGCCTCGCTTCCGAGGGGGAGCGCTTCCACAGGCCCCGCCTCGTCTGGCGCCCCTAGAGGAAGGAGGCGCGCCGGCGCGGGCCAATCAGCGCGGGGAGGACTCGCTGGTGAGTGGCGCCATCTATGAGAGAAGAAAGCAAACAAAACCCACCGCCGCCCTGCGGTCCGCGGTTTCTCGGTCGTCGGCTCGCAGCCGCTGTGCCTGCGTTAGAGCGCGCTCGGACTCGATGAGTAATGCGGCAACATCTTTCGCTGTTTCTTCCGGTTAGCAGCAGTTCGTAACCGAGCACCCTTGCATTGGATATCATCCAGTAAGAATACCTTCAAACCGATGCCCGAGCTTTTAAATCCATCATGACAACTGCAGATAAAGAAATGATTTAACATGCCACTGAAGCACCCCGTTACACTGACGTAGTGGTGATCTGTAATCGAATTAACAAAGCTTTTTGTCCGTAAGTACTGCTTCCCACTGGCGATTCGCTAATGATACATTTAACATCGTCATTAGCTGGCGTCCGCCCTTACTATAGCTTTAGTGTAATTAATAACTGGCCTAGTGTAATGGTGTTCTAGTGTAATAATACTGGCCCTGTTCTTCGACAGCACTACGAAGGGCCCCCATGCCTAAATGAAATAGTGCTCGTGTAGCGAGTGTAGACGTTAACTCGTGTGGAAAATGTCAACATGTCTGTAGAAATTTCTTGCTCAAATATTATCAGTACTTTCAGTGCTTTCCAGAACCCGAAAATATTGCTTTTGTCAGTACTGGGAAACCAGAAAACTAATAAAGAAGTGCACCTTGCTATGTTCTGGGCTCTTCAGACGTTGGTACTACGATTCGTTACACTTTGCGTTAGTGCACGAGTTTTCAGGCAGTCAGATGGACAATACGGACTGTGAGTTTTACATTACTACTTTATTCGTGGCGTCGCGTAGCCTTATTTGCAGTAATGATCTGAACATTCTGTCCCACCGTTGTCAACCAATGCTGTATATAGTTGTAGCTTCTCTGTACTGTTACAAAAAAAAAAATAGATTAAGACACATGCATGGTGAGGAAACCGATTTGTATGGCTGCACATCATTACACTTCTGCAGTGTTTCTGAAAAAGAATTTCGCCAGAGACCTTCACAAATACTCGAGGAACAGCGGGGGTTCTTCAATATAACATGCGGGAAACATATTTAGTCTGCACAACAACTTTCAGCAGTCACCACTCGTATTTTAACGTGAGAGAGTGATTATGCTCCCCAATTACAGGGCTACGACGAATTTTATGTGCACCTTGTATGCCTCCTATAGTCGGATACAACTTTAGAAAAAAGGGGAGGCCTCGCCCAGGTGACCGAAGCGGCGAAGTCACCGGCCGTCCGGCGCATGACGTCGGTCCAGAGTGCGCGCCCATTGGTGGTTGCTCGTCTGCATCCGCCTCGGAGGAGTAAACGCCCCCTTTTTTCTATAGCTGTAATATGGTCCCAGAGCCTACTATGGATTTTTTGGACATGTGTTCGCTACCAGAAACTTGTCTGCAGAAACCTGTCTCCATGGCGCACATGTGTACTCGTGCTACAGATAACATTGCTTGTTCGTTTTATGCGCGAACTTTTAGCTTTCATGTCCTGTATGGTTCGCTGTTTTATATACGTATCGATCAAGCAAACATCTGCTTTGTGTGTACAACATCTGGTAATTCTGTCGAGTTCGGTCGGGAATTTGGACCAAAGCAAGGCGACGACATGTTTCGCGTCTGAGCCACGGAGGGTCGCCACCAACAAAGCGACGACAGCGCACCGCTGACACTGGCGATCGAAACGTAAACTAAGCATATATAATATCGACTTTATTATTAAAAGCTTTTCATTAAAACGAAACATAATGATTGAATGAGATTCAAACGGTGACCTGTGCTGTGCATAAACAAATATTGTTTGAGTGTACACGCTGCGCGGGATGAAAATGAATCGCATCGCATTTATTACCGTAACATTTAATTAATCGCTCCACCAAAGCTTCGTTTGAAATATATTCCGACGTGTGCTTTGGATCTTTGTGGTCTTATTCTACGCCATGAAACAAATAGATTTAGAAAAAATATTGCTTGGCTAAATTGCAAGCGGTCGGAGCTAAATTCAGCTCAAGCGTTGAAAATTTTGCCTGCGTGACAGACTTCTCGAATGAGTTACAGCAAGAGAGAGTATAGGTAATGCGGGTTGCCGGCCTTCTCCTTAATTTCTTTGTCTTTCAAGTTTGTAAATGTCTTTAAAAAAACGCAATAATAGCATGTGATGACAACACTAAGCGGTTGTGTTGGCTGCGAAAGTTAAAGGAGCGCTAAAGAAAAATATTTTTTTAGGCTGTATTAGTAAATTACTCTTCTACAATACCAAGAAAACATCTATTACCTTGAGGGAAGTATTGGTAAGACCAAAAACACTCCAAACAGAAAGTCGTTTAGCATCGCCACGTTGCAGTTCACACGCCAGACCATGCCGTGACGTCACAGATTTTGTCGGCGTCTTCTGAGGTCTGGTTATTTATATACACCTAGACTTTAATGTCCGAGCAAATATGGGATGCACTTTATGTTCAGGATCGCGCCTGAACGAAATGTGATGTACTGACTTAATGCGATTGGTTGTGAATATGGATATGCAAATATAACTTTCGAATAACCAACGGAATAGTAGCCTATTCGATTCGAAGACCGAATCGAAGAGTAACTATTCGTAAATGCGAATAATTTTCAAATACTTTTCGATTATTTCAAAACGTCAACTGCACCCAATTAAACCTAAAATTTGAGCAAAGTATGGTAAGTTTTCACATCCGCGGGCATAGCGCAGACATAAAACAAGAGAACTTGCGTAGTGGAGCAGGTTACATTGCTTAGGTAGCCAAACTTTATAGGCTATACAGCGATTATTCGCATTCTCTGAAGAATCCTGCGCAAGCGAAGGAACTAATTGTTTGCTCCTAATGCTCCATTTGTGCTTTTAGTAGCGCAGTACTATATGTGCAGCAACAGTCGCCAATTCACTGGTCTATATTCTGTTACTCAAAGGCAGCCCTGCAATCACTATATTATCAGCTCTGCGCCTCAGCCCACATGAACAATTGGTAGCTGAGATACGATTACGCTACCAACAAGCGGTGGACAGAGTACACGACATTGTATTTTAGTGGTTACCTGGGCACTGCAACATTACTGGCAATCAAAGTGCCGACAAAGCTGCTCGTGAGGCACATAGTGAATGTGAAAGTGCCTCGATACCATTGTCGAGAACGGATGCAGGGCGGCACCTCGTCAGTCTTGCCCATATTGGAAATGGAACACACCGGAGTTCACCAACCGGCACGTACATTCCATGACCCCCCCATAGGAGATTACAACTTTCACCTGGTTCTAACTGAAGGTAAGAAACGTTACTATGTCGATTGCGCGTAGTTTCTTTCACAAATGCCTTCTCATTCCTTATCGGAATGGCGGTCAGTCCCATGCAGTTGCAACACATGTGGTGTCGAAGAAACGACCAAGCTTCTCCTGTGTGACTGCCTCACCTACGAAGAGGAGAGGAGTGCCCGTCGTACAGCTCTTGAGCATTTAGACTATACAAGCCCTTCACAGAGGAGATCGTGTGCCCAAGGCCTCGTGCGTGTGCTATACGCATGCCACAACGGCGCTGGTGCACTTTCTTGAAATGCACAAGCCTGTATGACCGCCCGTGACTGGCCCAGTGATGAACACTTACGTGTGTAACAGTGGAAACTGTGAACTGCATTCACTCTTCTCCTCTTTCAGTCCCCTTTCCCCTTTGCCCAGTGCAGGAGTAGCCTACCGGGCTCAGCCTGGTTAACCTCCCTGCCTTTCCCTTATGACTCCTCTCTTTCCCTTTAATAAATAGCGCTTCGTAACGTACTATGTAATGACAGAAACATGCTAACCTTAAGAATACTACGATGTGAACATCGATTTATTTTAATTGTGGTAACGGCTGTTCATTATTCGAAAACTATTCAATGTTCGATTCGCTTCTGGCACTGTTTGATTCATATTCGATTCGGTATCAAAAATCCCTATTAGCACACACCTATACAGATGCGAATATCTCGCCGTAATATAAATAATGAAATAATGTTAAACGCGAATATTGCCATCGAGTGTTAAGGTCAGAATTGTTGTTGCTGCCTTTTGACGATCAGATTGGGGGAATATGAAGAAAGTATAAACCTTACTGCTTTATTCTGTCCTGACTTTAGACGGTTGTGTAATGCAACAGTACTTCGATGCCATATTATTGATGCATCTTCTAACAAAGACCTGATGTTAAAGGTGTAAGCGTGAAGCTTCATTTCTGAAGTATGCAAGAAGCGTTTAAGTAGTCATAATTTCTTGAATGCATTATTTGTTAGGTGTTCTGTGTATGTATGCTAAGTTAGATCTGTATAGTTAAATAGACGCCGAGGTATTTAAAACGTTGCACTTGCTCTTTAACTGTGCTGTTTGCTGTGTAAGCGTTTAGAGGAGTATTAGTCAGCTTAGCAAATGTGATTAGCTTTGTTTTTGCTACGTTATTCTCCAGGTGCCAGACGGTACACCAACGATTGAGTTTTCCGAAGGTGGACCACATTCTATTCTAAAGGAGCCCGAGACTAAAGTAATCGAATTTCAGAAGTTTTTACTAAGTAGCCACGACCCAAATAAAACAAAAAAATGCACTGAAAACCTTCGAAATACGGGACGTCATAATGACATGCATGTGTCAACGTTCCCGCAAAAAAATAATAAATAAATAAAATCCGGAACTTTGACCTACACTTTCTTTTCCCTTTAGGCTTTCAGTGAACATTTCGAATCGGGCTGTAGGTTACAGAATACTGTGAGCAATATATAGCATGAGAGCTTCGCATAGAAGAGTTATACATTGCTCCAGCACCAGACACCGTGACCCGCCGTGGTTGCTCAGTGGCTGTGGTGCTGGGCTGCTGAGCACGAGGTCGCGGGATCGAATCCCGGCCACGGCGGCCGCATTTAGACGGGGGCGAAAACACCTGTGTACTTAGATTTAGGTGCAGGTTAAAGAACTCCAGGTGGTCCAAATTTCTGGAGTCTCCCACTACGGCGTGCCTCATAACCAGAAAGTGGTTTTGGCAAGTAAAACCCCATAATTTATTTTTAACCACACACCGTGAACGTGCCAGCGCAGACTTGCTACGGTCATATATGTATTGCCCCATCAAGAAGCAGACAGTACTTGCTTTCTGGGCACTCGTGTGACCGCTCCACGTAAGATATTAAATTGAGCATCAAATCAATTATGCACGTTATGCCTGGTTATACTATCAGATTTCTTTTTATTTTAATATAGCTTGAACAAACATTATTTTTAAAGAATTCCCTGTGACAGCGTTGCGCCGCCTTTTTATGTGAACTTATCTTTTATTTTCAACTTATATTTGTATGACCTTATTAATAGTTGCGCAAGTTGCAATTCTGCTAGTTGCAAATGTGAATTTGGAACCGATCAGTTGTCAAGTCATGTTTGAAATTGTAAAACTATAGCGCTACATTCGAGATATTCTACCTTAAACTGTGTTATGAAACGCATACGACTTCCAGCCAAGAGTCTTCCAAAACCGCGTTATGTAAAAGTCAAGAAGCTGTTTATTATGATCTTAACCTTAACGTCAGCGCATTTTTTCAGCAGATTTTAGGGACGGATATCTAGAGAGTGACAATACAGTCTTAGGATTTCTGCTGAGCAGACATGACTATATACTCTGCTGGTCGGCTTAAATTTTGCAATTTCCTGGTCTGGATTGATTCGACAACGTTGTTTAAGTTAGTTTAGGGAGGATCGAAGAGAGGACATGCATATTTACGGTTAAGTCGCATCGAGATGTTGTATATAGGCGAGAAGCTTTAGGTAAGGGGGTCATAAAAAATAAATCTTACGCCTTAAAAATCTAAGAACACGTTTGACAGAATTCGCGATGTTATTGTTATGAACAGACCAAGTTTAATTAAGCCATATGCGCAGACCTAAATTTGACCAACTTTCCGAGTGTATTAATCTGCGATCTTCGCGACCCGTCTGCGTCAGCAGGCGTTTGGTGTGTTGCGACACCACGTACCCGAGCACATGAGGGTTTGACCCACCCGCGTGTAGCCGTGCATGGTTTAGCTGTGTTTGGGGAAAGGGGGATCCTGGGAGTTGAGCCGATGCTGGGTGTTTGAAACTCTAAGGCCCTCTGGTGGAGGCAACACACATATTCTGTCTCTGCTTCATATAGACAGCACCTCCAGATTAACCCGCCTAGAGGAGTCGCCTTTTCCTGTCGTCCTCTTCAATCTTCGTCTTTCTTTCTCAGTTTTAATTTTTCCTGTCTTCTCTTCCCTTCTCACTTCCGAGTTTCCCGGCGGCAAAGGTTAACCTTGTGTGGCTAGCCAGTCTTGGTTATGCTGTATTTGGTTATAGCAGCGACGTACGGCTGGCTTCGGCAGGTATTTCCTTGTAGGAATTTCTGTCACGTCCCTCTGTTGGGCTCCATGGTGTGTAGTTGGCATCGTTGCCGAAAACCCCATTTATACTTATGGAGGAAGTTTTCCCTAAATTCCCTGATCCCGCTCAGAAACGAGGGTGCACCGAAGACGTCTTCCAGTTTTTCGGACGCCAAATCTAGAACTTCTCTCAATTACACATTATTCACTCTGAAAAAGCAGACAAACCAGCGCGAACAATTTCACCATTACTTGTTTCGAAGTCTTTGACTGAAGTTTTTGGTTCAGGTTATATGGCATTGAGGATGGTAAGCGGTGATCTCCTCTTGGAGCACCGCGATCAGATGCAATATGAGAAACTGCCGAAACTAGTGTCATTTGGGGAGGCCCAAGTTACAGTAACCCGCATCGTATATGAACACCACACGCGTCCTTGTCTCGGACGATGATTTGCTAGAGCTGACTGAGGCTGAACTCTTGAAGGGCTTCACTGAACAGAATGTCATCAATGTTAAAGGAATTAAGATGAGGTGGAATGGCAAAGAAATTCAGACCAAGAACTTGATATTCATCTTTGGGACAAGTGTCCTGCCCGAGTCCATCGAGGCTGGGTATACCAAACTTCGTGTTAGGCCGTACGTGCCCAATCCTCTCAGATGCTTCAAGTGCCAAAGGCTCGGCCACAGTTCACAGAACTGTCGAGGCCGGCTGACTTGTGCCAAGTGTAGTGACAATTAACATTCCTCTGTAGTGTGCCAGAACACTCCACATTGTGTCAACTGTGAGGACGAGCATGCCGCATACCCGCGGTCCTGCCCTTCTTAGAAAAAAGAAAAAGGAATTGTCACAATCAAAGTCAAAGAAAATATATCTTTCAAGGAGGCACGTAGGCTGCAGGGGCGTAGCCGGGGGGGGGGGGGGCTTATGGGGCTTCAGCCCCCCCCGAAATTTTTTTGTGCTGTCCATGCACCGCCGACCAAAGCGACCCCCGGCGCCGGAAATCACTCTGGATTTTGTCTAGAATGTCCTTTTGATGCTCGAAAAGACATTTAACCGCGAAGATTGCGAACTCCGGCTGGTTTTCGTGGCAACGCCCATACACCGGCAGTCACATAACGCCAAGCAGTCCCATCCGAGCACAATGTTTCAAGGGCGCTTTGATGGTGAGCGGGCTCGCCGCGGCATCTCACCGAGGCCACGGAATCTATGGAGCGCATGGATATCAATTGCGAAACTTTATGGGTATAAATCCCATAAGCTCTTGATGGGAAACGTGCATTGACATTTGCAAAGTGGTGCTTTAAATTTTCAATTGCGGAACTTTGTGGGTTTAATGTTGTCATAAACATTTGACGCCAAAGGTCCATTGACTTTTCTAAAGTCTTCCATCGGAACATACAACGAGACAAGCCAAATCAACACACCAGCAGACGAGTTGACAAAGCACGCAGCGAGGTCCAATGAGACGATGTGTTCGGGTGGTTCATTTGTGCCGTCATGTCACATAAAAAAATATCAACACTTTTTTAACCTACGCCAGAACATCCATGTCAAGACACTAAAGCCAGCCAAAGTAACTACGTTCTTATTTATTTTTTGTACTTTGACTTTTATTCGCCGAGGACACATTGAGCCTCTTCAATTTTTTTTTTTTATTCTCGCTACCCTACCCGCGGGCTGCCAGAGCGAGCCAGCGCGCATATGTTTTTCTCGTATGGCCCCGACCACCGCGCGGTGCACTTCGGTGGGCGTTCGGTTTGCTCTGGCCGAGTGGATTTTCACCTGACAGAGTTTTGGAAGCTTTCTGGCTAGCAGATTCTGGAAGCTTTCTGGCTAGCTCGGGCCCAATCCGACGCGGCCTATTCAAATACTTGTAAAACGCAGAAACGCTTTTCTTAGATAATCCTGCTAATCGCTTTTATTGAAATTTGTTGCATTTGAGAGAGAAAGTTAAATCCTAGTTCTGTTGGAAACACAACTTCGATTTAGGGCCTGAATTTTGTTTAAAATATTTTGAAAAATTCGAAAGTTTGAAGAAATAGAAGCACGACGTTTACAAACTAATAGCTATGCATGAAGAACAGACATTGTGGTTCTGTAAACGGCATCTACTATAATAGTCAAAGCGGACAAGTTTGCTATGTCAATTTCTATCTTCTAACTATCTTCTTCTATCTTCTAATTCTAACGTGAATTGGTTACGTTGTGTACAAGGGTTCTGCACAAGCCGTATTTCCACAATACTAATTTTTTTGAGATTCATGTATGACATATCCATTTTGTCCGCTGTGGATGTACTATTAGATGCAATTCACAGAATTGTGATATCATTTTTCATTGTTGAGTCACGGAGTTTTAAACTTGACAGTTTCGTTTTCTGAAAATTTTCGATTTGGCCAATTTTTAATAAATAATTGACCACCTAAATGAAAAATTCGAAACCAGTAGTCACTAGAAATAAACTTTTTCTTTTAAATGCAACAAACCTCGTCAAATTTGGTGAAGTGGTTGGAGGGAAAAACGAATTCCCCTTTTACATGTATTTAAATAGGAGCACCCGAGCTAAAGCTTCCTCGAACAAAATTTCTGGCTACGCCACTGGCCCGACACACACAACACACACACACACACACACACACACACACACACACACACACATATATATATATATATATATATATATATATATATATATATATATATATATATATACTGGGGCAGTGGCGTAGCCCCCCCCCGAACAAAATTTCTGGCTACGCCACTGGTAGGCTGGTCTTATACCTCCCTAAGAGCAGCTTTGCCGATGTGGCGCGTCAGGGGGCAACGCTACAACGGCTTCCGGCTGCTGTTGTCCGGGCCACACGCAGTGAGCCGGCGGCGACGCCGTCAGTCCCCTTGGTGGCCGCAGCCAGCATTGCTCCGCCGTCCCAGAAGAAGAGGCCGTCGAATTCCGGGCTGGTGGCCTCAGGGACCTCGTCTCTAGAGAAGGGGCCCTCTCGTCATCCAAGCCGCTCACAAGAGCGGGTGTCCAGCGCCCCGCAAGAGACGATGGACACGACTTCCAGTCAAACGGTGTCATCAGCGCCCAAGTTGCGGCGCGAATCCGTCGACCGCTCCACAAAAGACAAAACCCGTGTCATTGCACTCGGAAAGGGCTCCTTAACCCAATTTTCGATTCTTGAACACACGGCATCACACAAACTACCAGAATGAATACACAGATCCTGCAGTGGAATGTTAGAGGCCTTCTCCATGCTTTCTACGATATCTCAGAACTACTCCATAAGTATAACCCCAAAGTGCTTCGTGTTGAGGAAACACATTTAAAACCTACACAAACAAATTTCCTAAGACAGTATGCTATCTTCCGGAAAGACCGTGACGACAGAGTTGCCTCACCCGGAGGTGCATCAATAGTTGTAGGTAAGTCTGTTGCATGTCGAAATCTTTCTCTCCAGACACCCATCGAAGCGGTATCTGTGCGAGTGATTCTCTTTCACAAATTAATAACAGTATGTTGCATTTACATACCGCCTTCTTACCAGCTTTGCAAAACAGAATTCTACAGCCTCATCGAACAGCCCCGGAGCCATACATTATCACCGGAGATTTTAGTGCTCATCACAATCTTTGGGGAGACTCCTGTGGCGACACGAGAGGCCGGCTAATAGAAAACATTTTGTATCCTCTGGTGCATGCCTCTTTAATGAAAGTGAGCCCACATATTACAGTGTCCAACATAATTCGTACTCTTCAATAGATTTAGCAATTGGCTCTGCGGCCATCTTTCTGTATTTAGAATGGAGTGTAATAAAAGATCCCTTTGGAAGTGACCACTTCTCTGTAGCCCTAAACCTGATACAACAATACGAATGCCCTATACATATGCCTCCCGGTGGATCATCTGCCGACGGGATCTTTTAAAGAATCAATTTATATATCGCAAGATTTTATCAGTGAATTTAGCATGGACGACGCAGTATAGCGTATTTTACCGGTTTTATAAAGGACACAGCAGAAAAATGCATCCCGCAGACTATTTAAATAGGAACCCATGCAAAAGCCGAGCCCCCTGATTGAACGATGACTGTAGGCAGGCGCGAAAGCAACAAAACAAAGCATGGGGCATCCTTTGTCGATATCCGAATGCGGAAAACCTTATTGCATTCAAACAGATCAAATCGCAGGGAATGCAAGCAAGAAGGGCAAGCTGGGAGAGGTTTCATTCCGGTATTAATTCGTAAGCACAGGAGGTGAAAGTATAGGACGGACTGAGAAGGCTGAAGGGGCAGCAAATCTATCATCCGTTGCCCTTGGTAAACGAAGAAGGAAACAGTCTGAAGGACCAAGCCGACGCTCTTGGCGAGCACTTTGAGTGCGTTTCTAGCTCTATGCACTATTCCTTCTCTTTCCTGAAATACAAAGAAATGGAGGAACGGAAGCCACTCAACCGTAAATATAGCCCAAACGAACATTTCAACCAGCCTTTCTGCCTTGCTGAGCTGGAAGCTTCCTTAAACGCACGTCAGAATTCTTCTTCTGGTCCGGACAGAGTTATGTTCGAGATAATTAAACACCTTCGCAAAGACACACAAATCACACTACTCGCATTCTTCCATACTCTCTGGCCACCTGGGCATCTTCCATCCTCATGGAACGAAGCTGTAGTCAACCCTGTGTTAAAACAGGGCAGAGTCCCCCCCACAGTAACGACCCCCTCGTCCGATAGCGTTAACAAGTTGCCTGTGCAAGTTGTTTGAAAAAATGATAAATCCTCGCATTCTACATTACCTTGAACCAAACAAGATGCTTTATCCGTACCAATGCGGATTTAGAAAAGGCCGGTCAACAACTGACCCCCTCGTGTGTGTTGAGGCTATCGAGGTTATCGAGTGATGCTTTTGTCCATAAGCGGTTCTTCTTATCCAATGTCCTTGACATGGAAAAGGCCTAATGCACCACGTGGCGTTATGGAATTATCCGAGACCTGCCACGAATGGGCATCAAGGGAACATGCTGAACGTTATTGAGAGTTACCTCTCGAAACGTACTTTCTGCGTAAAAGTTGACAACACACTCTCTCGTTCATTTACACTGAGAACTGGAGTACCCTAGGGAGGTGTCGTCACTTGTATGCTTTTCATTGTGAAGGAGAACACGCACCGTTATTCACTACCTATATCCATTTTTTAAAATTCTGTTTACGTAGACGATGTACAGATAGGTTTGAAATCTGGTAGCGTTGCAGTCTGCGAGAGGCAAGTCCAGCTTGGGCTAACGAAAGTATCGAAATGAGCACAAGAAAATGGGTTTAAGCTCAATCCACATGAAAGATCCGGTGTCGTTTTTTCAAGAAAGAGAGGGATGCACCCTGACCCCACTATCGAACTGCAAGGACAGGACATTCCTGTGAACAAAGAACATAAATTCCTAGGTGTCATGCTTGATTCAAAACTAAGTTTCATCCCCCACATTAGATACCCAAGGCCAAGTGCCTGAAAACAACAAAGATACTGAAAATTCTCTCCCACACCAACTGGGGCGCTGACAGAAGATGCTTATTGTACAAGAGTATTGTTCGATCGCGTCGAGACTGGGGTGTATCAGTCTGCTACACCGAGTGTCCTAAAAGTGCTTGATCCTGTTCATCATTTTGCAATACTCCTGGCCACAAAAGCCTGCCGAACTAGTCCGGTACAAAGTCTGTATATGTAGAGTCCAGTAAGTGGTCACTCCACCTGCAAAGATCGTTGTCCAGTTTCATGTATTTCCTGAAAGCATACTCTCACTCTGAACATCCTTGTAACAAAACCGTAAACAATACGACTTGTTCCAGACTTTTCCACAATCGTCGAATGGTGAGAGAACCTTTCACGCAGCGTGGGAGAAGCCTCAGTGAAGCAATGGCTGTCCCACTTTTTGAAAGCCCACTAATGGCTCCACCCAAGCTATTACCACCGTGGCTGTGGCAGCTGATAGATTGCGGCACGTCTTTTGTAGAAGTTACAAAGGATGCCCCAGAAATACGCATAAAGGCGCACTTCCTAGAACGTCAGTAAAAGTACTGGTGCCCAGAATTCTACACAGATACTTCAAAGTCGCATACAGGCGTTCCTTATGCCGCAGTCGGTCCATCCTTCTCAGAATCAGACTGTTTGCACCCGGAAACGAGCATCTTGGTGGAGGCCTACGCACTATTGTCGGCTGTACGACACATCAAGGAAACAAAACTAGAGAAAGGAATAATATTTGCAGATTCATTGAACGTCGCCAGAGCCTTGATTTCTCTATACGTAAGAATAAAAATCCTCTCTTCACTGAACTTTATTCAATCATCTGAGCTTTGTACGCATCTCAACAACATATCGCATTTTTCTGGGTATTTGGACATCGAGGCACCTAGGGTAATATGCTTGCCGACCACATAATCACAACAGTGACTACAAGTCTAAGTAATTCTTCATTAGCTGCACCTGTTGTAGATTTAAGGCCCTTAATACGCAAGAAATTGAGGGGCCATTGGCAACGTATGTGGGCACTGAAATGCTTAATAAACTTCACGCTATCAAGCCACACATAGGGAACTGGCCATCAATAATAAGGATACGACAGTCTGGGAATTTTTATGTTGCCTTAGGATAGGGCATACATATGGAACTCACTCCTACCTATTAACCGGTGCAGATCCTCCTGTCTGCTACAAATGTGGTAAGACGCTCACGGTCGTTCATGTCTTGTTAGGGTGTCGAGAAATAGAAGCTCAGCGAAATAAGTCCTTTTCCTCGTCATACAGACAACGCATTCCCCTCCACCCCACCATGTTTTTTCGCCATTGAACCCCTATTTGACAAGAAGGTAGTCTTAACGTGTTTACGAGATGTTGGCACATTGCATGTTATCAGACCAATGTATACGTAGCGCATCCTCTTACTAGAGGCTGCTGCTGCGATAGAATTTTCGTAAGCACATGCCTCCGACCCCTTGCGTTCAAGGGTTCATTGATGAGGTACGAGTGCTAATGTTACTCACTCGTTCAGTATATATTCCCATGGTAATAGAACTTTTATGCTCATAGCATACACCACTAGTCATTGTCATTACTTTAATACCTGTACGTTCGACGCACTTTACAGCGACTAATCTTAGGCCTCTCTACGGCCGAGTTATATATACCATTCACATACTGATTCACAACCCTTACATTTGTCATGTTCTGCGATCGGCACTTTATTTACTATCTTTGGCTTGGAGCTATTCGGCCACCCTTGCGCCAATAAAATCCATACATCATCATCAGCGACCCACCTGCAGTATATACAAACACGTATGATTGGTCCTGCGAAAATTTAGTATCATGCATGCACCACGTTACACTGTACATGACTGTGCCTGGCTGACTCCTTCCATTTGGAGAAATTCATTTCCCACAAATCATCATTCTGTCGGTGGAAGTTAGGTTGGAAATACAAGATGAATAGTTTCACACACAAAAAAAAATTTTTTTTTGCGTCTTTTTCTTCAAACTTTTGTTGTGTTATATGGTATAGTTACAAGAAGCGCAAGAGCTTCCACGTATGCCGAGCGTATGAACGACACTAATCATTGCTGCTTAGTAAGGAAACCACAATGCACATGCATAATTCATAAAATGTGGGAGAGGCGTACAGTAGTGAATGCAATACGCCAGGGGTTTTATTCTTTCTTTTATTCTCACTTTTTTTTTTCGTGCTACAAAAGGCAATACGCTTGAAGGAAACGCGGGAAATATGTTCGAAACAAGGCGCTGTTGTCCGGCATATCAGTGTCGACTTCTTCTGCGATTCGGAGAGATGCGGGAATACCGTCCAACCTGTTTTGCACACCGGATGGCTTAGTAAAGACCATTAATACACGTCATTTATAATACAACGTCACTAATACACGTCACGGTGTGTATAGGCAGCGGACACAAGACGAATACGATCCCTTCCAAGGAAAATTGCATCAGCATGTCGCAGCGACTGCTAATAACCGGAGATACAAGATGCACACAATTCCGAGATACGAAGGTATTGCCTCAGCTAGCTCCGCGTGCGTAAAAGATTGCAGCCGGGGGGCATATGTGCGTGAGCTTAGGACGGGAACGGCGAACGCGATGAATAAGTTATGAAAACTGAACGCTTAAAGATCTCCACGGGCTGCACGCTGTCACCCGGTTGCATTTCACAAAGAAGTCCGGCGGTGATGACACTCGAAATGCACGGTGGTTGTTTTGACGTGACGGCGCACGTTTTCAGGGAAATGTCGCAATCCTTGCACTTGAAAAAAAAAAGTGTGGAGCGCACTATTGATGAACCTTTGCTCTACGTGCACCGGATGTACACAGCATATACCCATTTGGAGAACGCGTTATAAAACTACTGCAATGTGTTTTGTTCTGAACACGTTGGAAATGGCGATAGCAGTGCTGATGCCGCTTCTCCTTTTTTACTTCTTTTTTTTCCCCTATCTTTTAAGCTTTTTATCTGAGGTGCATTCCCTCACTTTAAGACCATTCATTCATTCATTCATTGTCCGTTCTTCTCTTTCAGCCTTGGGTTCGACGGAGTCAACGCCGGCAGCGTAGCATAACGTGAGTAAGAGACACGAACATTTCTCGGCAATAAGATAATTCAATAATGAGAACCAATTGGCGAAGTTGGAAAACTTCAATCAAGCTGCCAAAACAACGCTGAAAAAAAATTTGTTTCAAGGTCTGCTTCAAAAACAGCGGCGGAAGCCAGCAGTTTTACCTCGAAGACTGACGACATCAAACTGCGATATACGAGTCCAATGAGTGAACGCTATCGCGTTCATCGGCCTAAAAAAAGAACAGCGCTGATAAACAATGCGGGGAAAAGAAGGAGAGATAGCTGTGAAAAGGCGATTGCCGGAGGCTACAAAGAGAGCAAAAATCAAAGGGAGCAAAAAATGCATTTCAGAACATTTGGTCCGATAGAAGCGGAAGTAGCTAACAGAGCGGACCTTCGTTTTCGTGCAGTATTCACGTGCAAATTAAAATTTGCAACAAAATAGGTTGGAAAAACGATGAGAAGCAGAAAGGCGGCATTGCGGCGCTAAAAGACTACGACACCCACTGCCTCTCTCATAAGCACCCCAGACTGGCGTTAAACGGCTTTTCTAAAGCACCTTTGACTTCGTGAAAAAAAAGAAAGAAAATGGAGATTGGCCGCAGGGGAAGGTGCTATAGTAGCCCTTAAGTAGGACCCAGTTAGGAGGACGCAAAAAGTAAGGAGCGAATGAACAAAACGGAGAAAGAAAGAAAAAAATGTACAGAAGGAAAAGAAAATAATAGGCAGACAATAGTGCTACGCAGGAAAGACAAGAGCCATTCGCGTTGTGTACGATTGGTTTGGAGATGAGTTACCGCAGTTTTATTACCGCTCATGCACAGACACAGACGCACACGCAGAAACTGGGGGGTATTGGGGAAAGAGGGAGGTTCAGCGGTGGTGTGAAAAGTAATCACGGAGATTGGCAAAGAGAACGGCAAGAATGGAATAAAAGAGAACCGCCGGGCGGTCAGGGTTATCCGACGCGAGCCGCTTGCGTGTAGGAGAACCGTGAAGCACCGGTGGAGAAGTTCCGTTTCACTCTTCGTCCGAGAACAAATGGGGTGTTTTAAGCGTCTCGCGCAGGTCCGGCTTAACCGGACTGCGCGTGTACATGCACTAGCTCCCAATGCACACCTATGCGGGAACTCACACTGACAAAAGGGAGCGAAAACAGGGGACCAAGAAAGGAGGATGGCTGAGGAAAGAAAAGAAAGAAAGAAACAACATGCGAGGCAGAAGAAAGCGAGAATCCATTAGCGGCACGGGGAGAGAAGCGTCTAAAGTGCGGGCACGTGTCGCTGTTGAATACAGCCGCCGCCTCTTCTGCGGGCAAACGGTAGCTGCGTAGCTGCTACCGCTGTTGTTCTCTGCCGCTCGCTCTCTGCTGTGGTATACACATACGATATACGTATACATACACACACCGGACCAAGAGCGTGTGGAGGTTATACTTCTTGGGCGACTGCTGCCCCCCCCCCCCCCCCCTTCTCGCTCTTCCGTCGGTCTTCGTCTTTTGCTCTGTACCTTTGCGGGAATCCTTGTCTGATCCTGAGTATCCTACGAGAGGGACTGAGCGAGCGTTCGGAGCGAGGCTAAATAGGTCTGCGGGAGGTCTGAGAAGATGACCTGCGCGCCCGCGGAGTCATCAGTGCGGCCTCTCCTTATATGAAGCATTTTCACACCCCTTTCCATTGGAGGGGTAAACGCTATCTTCCTCGCTTTCACTCCTATACTGCAAGCCCCGTGGCTTGCGCGTGTGTCAGGCGCAAAACACCTGACGATATTTGGCAGGGCTTTGTTTGAGTTTTGTTCCTACAGATCCGTGTTCCGTGCAGTCCGAGTAACAATGCGGCGAAGTGTACTGGATAGCGGTGGGCAGAAGTGTGCGTGCCACTGAAAATGCCTACAGAACTGTACGTATTGCTTCTTGAATGTCAAGAGCGCCTGTTGTGACCTGCGGTAGTATTCCTTTTGCTCTTCCAGCGACCCTATAACTTAAGGAGGCTTCTCAACGCAAAGAGTTTTGAACCTGCATAGGGTCGTACCTCGTGCCGAATCACACAGCACCTAGTCGTGCGCATTCATGTATGGCGTCACGTGTATATATATTCAACTAATATCGCGTAGGTACAGTACTTGCTGCGAATTTGTTAGGCCGCAATAGAATGTATACAGTATAGAGAGGGCTCACTTTACAGAAGTGCATTGACGTGGATGACAGTTGCGAATTCTGACGATTGAGTTTCAGACGGATCGTTAGTACGCACAAGCTGCGCATACTTGTTATCAGTTGTGTGGGAACGTTTGCCAATAATTATCCCAAACATCACCGCCGCTGAGTCTAAATTATGGCTATACGTATACCAACAAATATAGTGCGTATATTTGTGCGTATCGCAGGATTCTTCATAGTGCGTATCGCAGAATTCTTCATAGTTCATTTTTTTTCTGCATTTGTTATTTACTGTGAATACGATTCTAAGCCCGATTCTAAATGTAGAAAAGAGGGGGGGGGGGGTATGTATAGGGAGAAGTCATGTCAACAAATCGCGCATCAGTTAACATTATCCTCTTTGTGTATCGAAAGCATTAAACACAGAAAAACGGTCCTAGCTGTCACGTTCTGCTCCTACGTATCGATACCTTAAACTTTTCAGTATTCACTGATTTTAACCAAACTTTGAATGTACGTTCTCTTTTGCACTCTGATTATCTGTGTCAAACGTACGATATGGCTGCAAGTAATTTAGTTTTCCTGAAAATGAATTTTAAAGATTGGTTGCGTTTTCCCGACTCATAACGTTTTACTGGCCACCCTGTGTTTGTGACGTCTAAGACTGCACCGCCACTGTCGCTGAAATCGTCGCTGTCTGGTTCGGAAAATCTGTAAAAGCTCCTTGTGTCGTCAGAAAACATCATCAGCTTCGCTTCTTTGTACCGCATGTTTAGCACGTGTTCTGAGAGTTTAAATTATGGTAGTGTAGGATGTGACGTCATCGACTCATCGCGACGTCACACGAAGCAGCTACCCGTTTCGGCTTCGGTATCTCGTTTATTGGTTATTTAGAATTATTGATGAATTTCTAAGCAAATTGAACCATCCTACCGGTGACAGGACTGTCAGTGCCATTTGAAGATGGTGATATCCTAATATGGTTTTTTAAAAAAAAACACCGGAGTTGCTCTTAAGCGAATCAGAGACGGTCACGTAAATAGAGCAAGCGGAGAGTGCCCTCTATAGTAGACGCATGCAAGAAAAGAAAGAGAAAGAGCGAATGAAACAGAGAAAGAAAAAAAGAAAGAAAGAAAGAAAGAAAGAAAGAAAAGAAAGAAAGAAAGAAAGAAAGAAAGAAAGAAAGAAAGGAAGAAAGAAAGAAAGAAAGAAAGAAAGAAAGAAAGAAAGAAAGAAAGAAATCGTATCGAGAGCGCATTATCAGTTTTGAAGAGCTTCCGTGGATGCCGGAGTGCAGACACACTTCGGCAAAGGCCACTTGGCTCAGTCGTCGCTACTGTGCCGTACTTCATTTTTCAGCGAAAACCGCCCGACACGGGCGTAAGAGAAATCCTCTTCCTGCATTCTCTTGACAGGCGACACAAGTGGCCGGCACTTGTTTGATTTATGTCCTGCACGAATGTGCTCTTTGCCTTTATCGAGAAGCTCGTAAGTGGGTCCTCCGCACCTAGCTATATGCATGTATGTGCTACCGTGCAGTATGCGACAGGCACGCCCCTCAACCACCGGCTTTGTATTTATACGTGCACGTTTGTTTGTTTCACGGTGAGATTAAAATGCTCGTGGCACACGAGTAGTAGGCATTAACGAGGCCTAAGTGGTAAACGGAGCCGCGGGCGTGCGCTATCGGTTTGCGACCGCGCCCTTTTATGTGACATCCTAGCAAGCGCAGACAAGGAGAAAGCGATACAGGAGGAATGCAAGCACTCACGTATAATAAGGGCGTATCTGTGTACACTGGTCCAAGCTAAAGTTGTGGAACTGTCCCGAACGGGCAGTGCTGTATACGTGTTGACTTTCTGTGGGCGCGCCTCGTTCAGGCAAGTAGAGGTTCGTGTGGACCGTATACCGACTCGGACCCATCGACTGGGCAGAGACACATTAAACAGTCCGACGCGTGACCGGTCCGATGTATACTTAGATCTTACTCTTTCAAACTTTCGCACCGCTGCATGAAAAATTTAAACAGTGGTTTTCTTAACTTTTCTTTCTTCCTGTGCATAGAGCGAAGGCTCTTTCAATATATTCTTGGTATAATTGATGCCATTTCATCCCTGTACATGTGCATTTCACCGTTAATTTATATTCGAAAACCGAACTAACGACTAATCGGGACCGCTGATGCGTGCTCATTATAAGGCCGCCATTCCGGCACCCTCGTATAAAAGAAATTTACGTTCCTCAGTTTCTTGCTTTCGAGTTTATACCTGCTTTTGTTGCACAGCAACCTGTTCAAACAGCCTGTTTTACCACCGTGGCTTGGCCGTACTTAAGTACACCAACTCATCCGCGGTGCACATGACAAATTGAGAGGGACATCTAATCCCCGCCTCGAACAAGGGGCGAAAAAAAAAAAAACGTTTCGCCGTTTATGTGGATCTCTCCTTCCATAACCCATTTATTCATCTCGCGGAACAACGCTGTGAAATTTGGCTCACGGTCGACCTCCCGTCCGCTGCCGCGAGCCCAACCCTCCCTTTTCTTTTTCTTTTAGCTACAGACGGCGCGCACACTTTTCTTGCCGAACGTTTCGTGCATTCTCCGTATTTGTTAAAAGTTTCTCTCGGTGTTGGTTCTTGCTCCGCCGTGTCCCGTGAATATATATATATATATATTTTGCTTTTCACTTCGCCCCCTTTTAAAACCCTGGGATGAGCGAGTCGTGCACGCGTCGTGGAATTGCGGCCAGTCACGCCAGCCCTATCACGTGACGCGCTTCCCGAAAAAACGACCGCCGCCGCCACCGACGCAGCCACAGCCGCAGCCGTGCTCCTTCGCATGCATATGCCTCGCTGTGACTGGGGAAAAGAACACGCAGAAAAGCGTCCACCTATTTTATTCCGATTTTCGCTCGTGGGTATAGTGTGTATTCTGCGATCTTCGCTAAATTGCAACGTCGGCTTTTCGCGGCGCATGCCGCCTTGATAAACACGCCGTATAACCCGACTTAAATTGCCATCGAAAAGTTGCATGACGCGCCTTTACGCATTCGCAGCACGTATACTGTATAGCCGCTATAAGTGTGTGATTGCGCGCAGTGGCTGAAACGTGCGGCTCGTGCGTCTTTCCTTTGTACTGTCTTCCTTGATTGCGAGTGTACGTGAATCAGTGCAACGTGCTCCTCACGATCGCGGGCCCAGGAGTTCGTGGTATCCTATATAGAGACTGCGGGTGCGGATGAGGTCGTTGTTTTTATTTGGCTGCACGAATTTGGACGGTCACGTTGTCTCGCGTTGGATGTATCATCGCACTCACTGCAACGTTTCGGGTTTCTGTCGACGTATATGTATGTTTGTGTTGCTGTGTTTTTGCATGCCTTCAACAGTGTAGTAGCTGTTACGGTCAGTCACATTGCTATAGGAAACAATGTTGCGATCTTGCGCTGCCTCTGTCGTCATTTTGTAATTCGTGTATCATTTATCCCTTGACTGACTACCCTGTAATATATATTCAGCTATTTGTTGACGCATACAGGCTCTGGTAAGACACTGGTAAGACACAGCTTACCAGTACTTACCTTAGGTGTGTCTTACCAGTACTCGCCTACGTGGCAGAAACCTGGAGGCTTACGAAAAAGCTTCTACATAAGTTGAGGACGACGCAACGAGCTATGGAAAGAATGATGGGCGTAACGTTAAGGGACAAGAAGAGAGCAGATTGGGTGAGGGAACAAGCGCGAGTTAATAACATCTTAGTTTAAATCAAGGAAAAGAAATGGGCATGGGCAGGGCATGTAATGAGGAGGGAAGATAACCGATGGTTATTAAGGTTTACGGACTGGATTCAAAGAGAAGGGAAGCGTAGCAGGGGGCGGCAGAAAGTTAGGTGGACGGATGAGATTAAGAAGTTTGCAGGGACAATATGGCCACAATTAGCAGGTGACCGGGGTAGTTGGAGAAGTATGGGAGAGGCCCTTGCCCTGCAGTGGGCGTAAGCCAGGCTGATGATGATAATGATGATGATGATGATGATGATGATGATTACAGGCTCTTTGTGTCCAAAACACTTTATTACGCAAGTTTCTTTGCTTGGCAGGCCCTCTTCTGGCACAGATAAATACTCTTTAGCAGCTTATGTTCGCAGGCTGGCAAAATAAGCCGTACTCACGCATGCTCACTCAGACTCACTCACCAGAAATCGGACCCCGCTGAACTCCTCGCACTGAGATTCAGTAAAACCGGACTCGCACAAGCACACTCAGGCTCACGAAATCATGCAGACAGTCTCGCACGATTTACTTTATTCAGATCGAGTTAGATAATTTCGGAAACAATGAGCAGGATGCGTTGACATGCAGCAGATGCAACAGATTTGTCTGTTTTGACAAGTAAGAGTGCGTGCGTGTACATGGTACAGTATATAGTCACACAAAGCGAGAAAGAATCGCTCGCTGGCTCGCTCGCTCGCTCCCTCCCTCACTCACTCACTCACTCACTCACTCAGTCACTCACTCACTCACTCACTCACTCACTCACTCACTCACTCACTCACTCACTCACTCACTCACTCACTCACTCACTCACTCACTCACTCACTCACTCACTCACTCACTCACTCACTCACTCACTCACTCACTCACTCGCTCACTCACTCGATTGCTCTCATGCATACTAACTCACGCACATACTCGCTGAATAACTCACTCGCTTGCTCACTCCTTCATTCCATGGCTCGCTCGCACTCGTGCGTGTTTCCCTGATACCTAGCATTTCATACGACTTCCGACTGCACGCGCCTCCGGTGTTACGGACAGGTTATGCACGCGTGTGCTATTGGACAGTGTCATCGAGAGATTAGTATGACACAATCCCCGTTCCCCCCAACCTCCTCCGCCCGCAAGCCAGCGCTTCCTTAAAGAAAAAAAAAAAGTAAATTACCAACGGTAGACAAGTCTTCGAGGAGGCGAAGATATCTCGAGATTGCGAAATAGTCACCCTGTATGGAAGCGTCTTAATCGTCTCTTTAGACATAAGACAAATTAGGGTCGGCTTCCTACTGCTATGCCTCGCTCCTATCGATGAGTCGACTATCTCGAAAGCTTCGTAAGCAAGAAAAAGGAAAGACAAGGAAAGACAGAAGGCAGATGCCTCGCGCAGCTTGAAGCCACAGAAAGTCTCGTTTTGGCGCCACCGCAGGGTCGCGCCGCGCGTTGGAGGCTACGCGGCTCATGTAGAAGTAGTTTAACTTCGACCGCGCCGCGAAGTCAAATAGATCGCTGGCGGGCCGCAGGTAGCATTTGAAAGAGACCGGTGCTAAGAGAGAAAGATGGCTCGCGAGGAGGCGAGCGGGATAAGACGGCGTGAGAGTTCGGGGGTTTGGAAAGCGAAAGCGAAAAAAGGAACGCGAAAAGCAAACGCGAACTGAAAAAGAGAAGGGGGGGAGGTGCTTCGGGGCGCGAGGTCTTTAGTCGCGGACTCGGCCGCATTAGCAGCAGGAGGGCAGAACCTTGCGCCACCTAGTGCTGTTGCTGGCGTTAAGAGGGCGCCCCCGTGCGGAAAAAAAACACTACTTGAGCGATTCGTCTAGTCAGTCCCACGTCCGGCAGCGGGAAATGCTGAAAAAAAAAGGAAAAAAATATGTGAAGAGGAGGGGAAAAAAAGAAGAAAAAAGGAGGAAACACGACAGGCGTTTCTGAGTCGGGAAGAGTAGGAACAAGAAGAGTGCATGATGGAGAACTGGAATGGTGGGTAGGAATAACTGGGAGAATGTTTCGTAAAACGTGTACAGGTCAGACTGCTAATGGGTCAGGCATTTCTGGGGCCAGAACCATGTCGGTTCGTCATTGTCTTTTCTTCTACCTGAAATGGGGGGGGGGGGGTGGGGGGGAGGCGTAGAGAGGGGCAAAGGGGGTCGATATTTTGGCCTAGGCAATTTACACTGTCAGGCAGAATTCGTCTAGCAGACTACGAACGAGTTTGTCCTATTCATTTATAGTATTGCAGTGAAAGATGACAAAGATACTGTAAATAGAGAGAGAGAGAGAGATTAACCAGACGTAAGTCCGGTTTGCTACCCTGCACTGGGGGAAGGAACTATAGAGATGAAAGGAGAGAGAGGGGAGCGAGAGCACAGTTTCGCGCACATATGGAGGTGCGCACCGAGTCTACTAACGGTCGCCAAGACCTGTCGACTTGAAGTACTGCAAAAGCGCTTTCGTGGTTTTCTGTGCCATCCACGCGTACGGCCATGCCATGTCCGAGGATCTTCATTTCCGAAAATGATCTAGAAAGACGTGCTGTCACGTAAATATTTACTGTTCTTGTTTAAGGTTACGCACAGTATTTCTTTGCGGCGCATATTTCCTGCGTGGCCCTGTCTAGCGTGTAAGGAAGTGTCACCCAGACAGAAAAGGAAAATGACTGACTTTGCATCAATTAATATGGAGAGGTATTGGTCGTGGCTACGAACGTTGGCGACTATTCCATTGCAATACTATGAGCTGCAGACCACTTGAGATTGTCGGTGGTTTTCTCTAACACGGGTTCAAACCCACGATGTGTCCCCAAGTGACTTGTGCCAAAATTAAGGAAACATGGGCAAATGCCACGTAGCTGGACAGAAACAAGGTATTGTTTGCCGTCGCTTGGAGCAAGTCAGACCACATGTTTTGTAGTTCGCCCAATTACGTAATTAGTTACTATTATATAATTGACTTCTCAAATATTATATTCAGTGCAAAAGTGTCAATGAAAAAATTGTAGACCGTTCTGAAAAAAATTGCCTATCCAGCTTTCTGTTGCTCAGTACATACTACATAAAAGTTTTTTTGTTTTTCGAAGCCAAAAAAAAAACCCCGCGAAACACACACAAAAAAAGTGCCGTGCGACTAGCCGCGCGGCACTTTTTGCATTGCACGCAGCACAATACAAAAAAAAAAAAGGCTGGCTTGCTGCAAGGGACGACAAACAACATTACCCTGGTTCTGTCCAGCTACGCGAAGCTTGCATATTTTTTAAAATTTGGCACAAGTTACATGAGAGACATGGCATACACCGTTTGCATTTTACATATTTGTGACCGATTACGGGCGTGAAGTTATGGACATCCGTACGTATTCACAGCGATATACCTTCTTCCCTCCCTCTTCTTTCTTGTCTTCCCTTAAACCCCTTCTCCTGTGTAGGGTAGCAAAACCGGACGAGCCTCTGGTTGACCTATGATCCCTACCTCTCCTTCCTTCCTTTTCCTCCTCCTCCTCCTCCTCCTGCACGTAGTTTGCTCACCTGGGCAGGATGTTGTCCTACGACGGGAAGGGAAGCGCCGACCACAGTAGCAATAAAACGTTATTAAAGTCTCTATACTTCTTGTGTCGGTACTTCACTTCGCGTCTTCGGGCAACGTGCATTATTTATCCGGCCAGACGGATTGCCGCCAAACAAGTCCTGCTTGAGCAAATGGCGTGATCTCCTGTGCTTACATATACAGTGGGGCTTCTTTTACATGTTCACATTTGCCGCAACTTGATTCTTCGCGCCATGAGAGACGAACCTTTAGGACTGATAACGAGCTGTCACTAGTTAAATCGTTCAGTCAAGAAATCGTCGTTATGCCCTCTTGGCTTTGCCGTCTCGCTTCTTTGAGTTCTTGAGTTCACATGCTTGTCTCCGACGTCACTTACGGCAGCGAACTGAAATCTTTTTCGTTTGCTGCGGCTTCGCTGTCTTCGTTCGATAGAACTAGTTCTGTCATTTATCGCGCTTCTCTTCAAATGGTTTCTCGCAAGAAACTGCTTTGGAAGCAGCTTCTCCGGCGCCCTGCCAGGAGAACAACCAATACAGTCACTCCGTTCCCGAATATCTAGGAAGAATTAGGGGCCATCCACTGCAGAGGCAATAGACGCATTCGTTGATGATACGAGGCACCTATATAGTTCGGCGTCTTCTATAGTGCTTACAGCGCCCATAAGAAAAAACAATACTTTGAATTATTGCGCACACTTAGGGAAACTCTTGGCGCTCCATGTTTTCCCGATCTGTTAAGGAATAATGAGGTGTGTTTTATGCTCTGATGGCAGAAGAAATGTCTAGAAAATGCCGGACTCGAGACAGTAAGGATAAATACAATTGAGAGACATAGAAAGACGTACCGCAATTCGTACACTGAATCCAAGGGAATCCCGGCGCTTATCGCTGTAATTTTATCATGTGGGCCCGCGGTCATCAGGAATTGAATAAGGAATCCATAGGCTTGCATGCGGGTGCCTTTTCTGTCTACACTGACCTCCGTAACCCGTGTTCCGGTAACGGGCGAGTTTCAAGTTGTCGAGCATGGAGCGTGGCTCTTGACTTGCATGCGGTACGCTGGTCTGTAACTGCTTTTATCGCTGTAACGCACAAGATGATTCGCTGTTCACGCGCAGTCCCTGGTCTGCATATCAGGTACTCCCGAAAATACTGAACGCCTATGCATTATTGCCCAGACGTACAGCTTTAGATGGGCTCTCTAACGATCACCCAACGCACTCGACGTTGAAAGGAAAGTTGGGTTGGGGGCAATGCCAGGAATAGGAACGGATAGCCAGAGTTTCTATGCACCTCTGGCTGTAGGGACGTGTCTCTAGTACTTACCCAAACTTCCCGGTGTACGTCATACCTCCACTGATAGACGGGAAGTTGAGACGATACGAGCAGGCCCAAGTTCGTATGCATATAAACTGCCACAGCCAAACTATACATACCATGCATTTACCGCAGTTACGTGCAGCGGTGTGAAAGCTAAAGGCCACGCGGGGAGGCACGCCTGTGCTCGCGCGAAAGGAACCAGTCTCGTACCTCCAGTTAAGCCAGGCTGACGAAGTTTGCGAACCTTCAGCGCAAGATGAGCTTTGAAAGGCGCGGGGCCCAGGCGACCAGGTGAAGCGACAAATTGCACGGAGAGGGTTTCGTGTGCATTCGTCTTCGCCTCTGCGACCATGAATTCGCGTGTCTGCGCTGTGTGTGGTGTGTTTGTTCATGGCGCTTTGCCCTCCGGAGTTCCGCTCTAATGTGACGCGCTATCCGCCAGAGAAAGTTATAACTATTCAAACTCTCGCATAAGCACTGCCTCTTTCTAAAAATTTCTTCTCTCTACTTTTTTTTTTGCAATTTCCGAATCGGTCTTTATATAGCACCTGTCGCAGCCTCCCTCTCTTCTGCACGCAATTAGTTGAACGGAGTATACGTATAGAAGTAGACTATGATGGGGCCCTGCATCGCTCGTCCACGGTGGCCATCCAAGACCGGTGGCGGCGAGGTTCACGCGGGGTCTGCGGCCAAACCACGAACTGAGGCGCGTTGTCAAGCGCACTCGTGATGGATCGCGCAAACGCAACAATAGCTGCCTGGCCAGACCCGCAGGAGTGGGGGTTTAGGTACCCGCTTTGTTTTTTTTTTTTCGTTCCCACTTTTCTGCCACTGTCAATTTATAGAGCTCCGACGCCGCCGCTGCTGCGATGCTCTCATTCCTGGCGCGTCATATCACGCGCCGTCGTCGTAGCAGCTTCCCTTGGACCCACCGCAGGACACGGCATGCGTGCGAGGTGTATACACGCTGAAAAGCGCAATCCACTTGCAGCAGTACCGCATAAAACGGTACTATCGCTGATAACGATAGGTTACTTCAGTAATATAAACATTTGCGCAGCGGTGGTGTCGCACACCCCCATGAAGCGTGCGGATTGATTCTATGCAGAAACGAGCAGCGCCTAACGAGTCGACTACCGCAGCTTATCGGGTATGGCGATGAAGCTTGTTTTGAAACAACTACTTTGATGTTCAGTTGGGTCTGAGAGAAAATACCGCAGTGAAATTACGATAAGCGAATGATGACGACATAGGCTGGAATATCTGCGTTGAATGCCCTATATATAATGCACTCCACACTACGATGAACAATACCATGCTTGTTCTTTCCCCCTCCCTCAAAAAGAAGAGAGAGAGAGAGAGAGAGGATGCGAACACACTATATATGCTGTCGTTCAGCTCCGCACCTGAGAGCCAAGCACATATTTTAGACCTCGCTTCCGGGCTTGACTCATATCACGCAATAGCGGTGCTGTTGTGTGAGCGTTTATATTAAGGTAACTTATTCCTCGGCTCAATTTCCATGGTATGGTTTCTTCAACGCTGAAATATGTAGGTATACGCCCACGCACTCATTTGAACCTACGACTGTCGCCTTTATGGACAAGTTTCTTTGACTCTGCCTCATATACCATGACTGTGGACACGCAGTGTCCTACCTATGCGGACCCAGAAATGTTAATTCTTCGTTGCAGATTTGAATTCAGTCCAAATACACCAAATTGTAAGGATATGATTGTTTAGCCTTGTGCAAGTTGTTACAAGTTGATTATACTGCAAGGAAAACGCGAAGGTTAGGCAGCAGTTAAGCGCACGCACAGCAAAATAAATACACGATGAGTTTACCATTACAGTGGGCAAGTTGTAGTGTGGACGGGAATTGAGGCGGATTTCGGTGAAACCTCATTGAAAGCCCCAGCTATTTTCAGCTTCCTAAGCCCACGGTCAGCGTGCTGTTCACTGATATCCTTCGTAAATGCAATGCCACCGATGAAATGCCAGTCATATGAAACATTTTATGACTCGTGCTTCCTTGAAGAAAACATTTGTAGTAACTTGCCTGCAAAGTCGGAGTGCTTGATAATATCGGTGTATCGTTCGTAGTAAGATGCATCCAAATTAGATTTAACCTACTTAATCTCTGCACTTCATAGGTTTGAGTTTGGATGTGGGTGGAAGAGGGTACACTGGAACAATATATAGGTTGAACGTATACGGACCGATACCTATGAAGTGTTGAGGTAAACCTGTGCATTCGTGAACCCGTGCGCACCCTTGCTATTCTTTGAAAGACTTTCCGTTGAAGTGAACAGGTTCAGCTGTTGTGAAGTTGACTTCCGCTTCGCAATGGTCTGTTCATAGGAGGTGCGAGTGCCAATCTCGGAATGTTACTTATCTTCAAAGATGTCCATTTATTACCTATAGTACGAGAACGGCCGGAGCATCCAGCGCACAAGTACTAGTGAAGGTGCCATTACAGCCTCCCTTTTTGCCTGAACTACACACTGAAGTTTATTGTTAGCGCATGTGCTTGTGTTTTACTAGGGTCGTTGCTTGGTCTAGTTGGTAATCTATGATAAAAACGACGTACAGCGCGAAGGACACACCGGGAGACTACACACCGCGCAGTGTGTGTCGTATCTCGCGGTCATTGTCCTTCGTGCTGTAAATTGTTTTTATCATACTTGCCATTTTTATACTTGAGCAAGTTGTGGTACGTATGTACTCTGTGTGAGCGGGTTATTTCATGCGTGAACAATATCGTCTGGAGTATATAGCGTGCTAGGCCTACATGGTCAAGCAAACTTCTCCAGCACCAATTAAGAAATGCCTCTTTCTCCCTCCTGCAGATATACAGCGGCTTCATCCAACAACACCTGCAGCGTTGGTTAAAAGAGCGCGAATCGGCGAAACTGAAGAAAAATGAATTCTTACAATCCTTAAATATAACCGTCAGAAACAGAAACAGCCTGCTCGCTGTATACGTACAACAAAAACTATTCCTGTGATATGCATTACATATAGAAAGGCGAGCTTCTCCCTGTGCTGCTTACGCCTTCGGAATCACGAAGGAAAGGCAAGTCCTATATCCGTGTGAAGTTGAGCGCGCACGGCTCTTGAAACGCTAACTAGCCCGGTGGGGATCCAGCTTGGGATCTTCGCGCTGAACCGTGCCGTGTTCATGACCCTCCGTCCACGCATGTGCCGTGTGGAAATCATCCATGCGCATATATGCATACCTTCTCTCGCCTCTTTCAAGGCAAGCCACGGGAACGTGTCCATGCTTATACGTGTGCGTACGTGTGTATACTTACAAGGATCGACTCGAGCGCATTCTTACATTGTCGAACATATACCCCAGAGGCATCAACGCGCGCGCGCGCCCAGGTATATATGCCCGAGAAAAGACTTTTGCGGAACAGGTCGGTGCCAGTGGCGGGCCACTTCTCTCCGCCGAGGTGTCTGGACGGCCCCGTCCGTCCGTCTCGTCCGAAGCTATGCGTCTTCGGAAGCTCCCTCGCCGCCGCCGCCGCCACCATCGCCACCACCAACTTGCGGGCTTTGTATATGCTATACGAGCACCGTGGGACACCGTGGGGCGGCCGGCGGAGGATCGCCCGTGGGGTCCTTCCTATCCGCCTGTAGCTCTTTCAATTGCGACCGGGAATCACCTCGCTCTAATGGTGTTTTCATTCGCTGCCACGCAGGCAGGAGGAACCCCCTGTTCTGTAGGCCTTATTACTGTTCCTTCTTCTCCTTCTGGCTTGTCGCTTTCCGGACGGGCAGCAGCAGCAGCAGCTTCGAGCTGCTCTTTTCCAATCTTATACGCGTCTCATTGTTCGGTCCTCCCGACGCCCAGGCCTTTTTGGAGCGTCACGCCCGCGAAAAGGGCGCTGCCGATCCATTGAAGTGGAGAAGCGACGCGGCCGTGTTGCGGATGAGGGACAAATTGAGGAGGCGGCGGCTGCGGACCACCGCCGCGTTGTCCAGCGGCTCCCGCGGTCGCGGAAGGCAGCGTTCGGCGATGCGTCTTCCTCGCCTTTCTTTCTTCGTTCTTGACAGCGATATTCGTACGCGAGCTGCGGTAGCCTTGTACCGAGAGCTTCGATGTGATTGGTGCTTATTTATTTTGTCATATAAGCTGACATGCAGGCAACATGCTACGTTCTTTTAACCTTTCTTCTTCTTGTACTTCTCACAGCATCGTCGTGAGAAAGGGTTGGCCTCTAACGCCGCTCAGTTCTGAATTCGAAGCAACGAAAGGCAGGTCTTTAGAAGAGAAAGAGAGAGAGAGAGAGAGACTGAGAGAGAGAGAGAGAGAGAACAGGAAGAAATGTTTAACGAGCTGGAGTATGGCAGACGATGTTTTCTTTTTAGTTTTCTCCCCAGGAACATAAATATAGAAAGGTATCCTTGCGACACAATGGCATTCGAGCGATAATACGATGAAAATAAAAAAAGGCTGTGGCTTAGCTAAGGTTAAGCCCAGGATGCGAAGCATACTATAGCCTTTATTTTAACGCGACAGCGTTAAGGAGCTCGTGTCGCAGAAAAGCCGGTGTCGTCGGCGTCGGCTCAGGCGTGCGGCGCTTGCTCAGGCGCACATTTCGTTGTCGCGCCGAACGCTGCGTTGCTTGACGCTCACCGCGTCCGATGCGGGGCGCGTAGTCGCTGCGCCGTAGCAAAGCCACCTAGAAACAGTCTCTCTAGCACGCCGCAACCTTCGCTTCTCATTCCAACGAGCAGCTCTGTCTCTAGGAGGCATCTCACCTCGTGAGTGTCTAGCAGAGGCAAGCGCAGCTGCTTATATACCGCCGCGATGCCGCGAGCGACGGCACGAGTTGGAGCCCCGTTTTTCCTCTGTCGAGACGTCACGGTGTCACGTGGTATTGAAGGCGACAACGCCGCGCCTGAGGAGCTGGGTTGAGCTCTAGTAATATGCTTCGCATAAAAAGTGCACCATTCGCTCTTTCAGTTAAACGAACAGGCCACAACAAACGTGACACATTGCGTGTGACAACAAACATCGCACACAGAAAATACCGTGAATCATTGAAGTAGTCTATTGAATGCCGAGTGTTCATGACCAACGGCACGTATACTATAGTGTCAAGTCGTTGCAAGCCAACAGCATTGAAGACAACGCAAGGAGGCGTCTCCCCCCTCTCCTCCTTTTCTTAGTAGAGATGATTGAAGTTTTATGACGACGTATATGCGTGTGATAAAATAGTTCTGCAATGTACGATCTCATTACGGCTGCGATTGAGGGTCATAATGAACAACACGTTTCCCTATATCACGGTGATGTTCAAGACATCTCGCGCGTTCGGCAAATTCACAGTTAGGCTTGGTATGTAGGGTAACGAACCATCCCACACCTGACGTAGGGAACAGGGTTCTGAAGGAACTGTGCTAGGGGAATAGTCTTTGCCTGAACTCGTTGGTTCCACATAACACGACAGGTTCCCAGGAGAAAGCACGGACAATGACAGAAAGGACGATGAGACACGGTGGTACGGAGTGTGTCATCCTCCCGGCTACGTGCTGAGGGACCATGCAGGGTTCGAATATACTTGCATAAGAGAGTCCTTATGCGGTAACCCATGAACATGACAATCAAGCTATTTCCTTCAGTGCGCATGTGCGCACTCTTTCTGTCACACCTTCCCTCTCCCCTTATCTTTTCTTTATATTTCCGAGCGTGAATAAACCCGGCGTTCTTTGGCTGGAACGACTGTCTCGTTCACTACGGGAGGGGCGTTGCCTCCACCCGTCAACCATCGCAACGCCTTAAGAGGCTTATTTTGTAGCTTTGTAGATTAGTGAAGACCTCCTTTTACCCATAATAAATGTTTTCACATTCGCCATGCTATAATTTTATGTCATTTGCACATTTTGATGTCTGTGAGAATCATAATAGAGGAGAAGCAATGCTCATGAGGGAATATGAATCGGAGGTGATGATTTTGTTTGTACTCTGCAGCACAGGGCGAACTGCCGACGGGCAGGACGCACAGAGCTTTTGCAAATGGCAAGATAGTTGATGATAAACTTCTGACCTTCTACGAGAGCGCAATGTTAAAGTCGTCTTATGTCAATGTGAAGAAACATCTGCATTCAGGCTTCACGCTATATATTTGCCGTCTACCTGAATGATGCAAGGTTCTTGATCTGCTTTTACCCCTCGATATCGCTTGCTTTTTTTTTCTTTTCATACTACGACGAACAGCAGTTAAGAGCTCGAAGCTATAGATTACTGTCTTCGTCCCTCCTTTCCGTCACGCTCGTCGTTGTTGCTAAGTTGTCGTCGTCAAGCCAGTTCTTCATTCTCAACTTCCAAGCTCACCATAACTTTGCCCACCAACACAAGTGGGGACCGAGCTTGTTCCTCCTGCGGCAACGTGCCATTGGGAGCTGGACGCGCTAACCACCGGCCTATCTTTCTTTATTTCCTGCCATGCAGCTCCTACTATATACAGAATACATTCATACACAGTAACAGGCAAGCTTAAATCACGTGCCGTGCTACTGCCGTCAACCGTGTTAGACTGATAGTAAAATTTAGGGAGGAGGAGCGATATACTTCCATTCTATAGCGTATCCAGTCTGGTGCACATGACCGCATTTCCTGCACTTCCAGGAAGCGTGACAAGTATCCATCAAAGTACTCATCCGCACAGGTCTTGTTACATTCGGTACCTCTCACTATAGAAAACGAGAATAGCGTACCGTTCGCGATGCTATAATGCGATAAATCGCTCAATAGCTGGGGTCCTCTGTGTACTGCACAATGTGAATGATGGGCAACCTTGTGCTGTGCTATGTGCACGACGCAGGCCCTGACTGTGGCGGCGTTTGCGTTTGTCTTTTGAAGACAACAACAAATAATTTTGTGTAGGACGAAAACGGGGTTGTGTTCGTCGTGGAGGAGAATTCGTCTTTGAGCTATGGGAGATGGGGGTGTCAGCTGTGAGAGCTTGAACTGCCGTCACTGTAAATGAGCTCAAAAACTATACGCTCGGAGACGCGCAAATCTGCCCATTTTTATGTGCGTTATTTATTTACGCTCGTTGAAGCTTGGAGAGTTACAACAGCCTCGTGACATTCAACAGCCGCGAGGCATTTAAAAAAGCAGCGCTTCAGGAAAAGAAGAAATGTATACGCGTATAGGCCCAAGGAATTCAGCGATCAAATTTTAGGTCTTCGCACTATGGGAGCGTCAAAATATGAGCTTACTGTCCTTCACTTGCTTTTTCGTTGTTGCTTTACACGCTCGTATGCCGCATATCCTGATATACAGGGTCGAAACGTATAAGCCAACAATGACCTGGAGCGTACCTCTGACTCTTTGTTTACGATGACCGCTATAAAAACTGTACGCGAGGAGTCTGAGGGCTCCTTCAGAACGGCACAAAGCTCTCTATATAGGGCTACTCATGCCTCGCCTCTGTAATATGCGCAAGCGTCCTTCCCACTGCACTCCCTCCGCTGCCCCTTTCCACTCCTTCGAGAGTCGTAAAATAATAATCGTCCAGGTGAACTTACAAGGGCGTTCGCATAACGAGAGCAAATGTGAAGACAAACTATGCCGAAAGGAGGCCCTCAAAAAATAAAGGCATAGCGGGTGCGTGTATATGCACACGTTTACGAGCGGCTGCGATCCGCTAAAACATGATAGCCCCGGCCGGCAGTCGCCGTTTTACGACTTTCGTTCATTTCCCGCATAAGCGCGTGTGCGTTAGTGCGTGCGTGGGGACCTTGTTGCCCGTGTGATGTCGTATGGTCGGCACAGTTGTTATAAGGGCACGTGCATACTTCGCATATCCGTTTGCCTATATATAGAGTGAACTTCGTCAGGCATTGTTTCTCCATACGCTTTACTTTGCTTGAGTCGGGAAATGTTGGCCTGGTACTCGGTTGATGTCAGGCACAGGCAATTCGTCCTTCACGGAAGCTTGTGCGGAAGGCGTATATATATATATATATATATATATATATATATATATATATATATATATATATACCGGTCTGTTATGATGACACGTATTCTGCATTGATGACATTCAGTAGAGACTTCAACTAAATTGTTTAGGGCTAGTATTATGAAATGATTTTTCTTCGCTCAGTTTTCTTTGATATATCATCCATCGTTCACTGCAGGCCGATATGGATAACATGGGCCGCTCGGACCACTGCCGAAGCGCACGGAAAGAAACGGCATTGGAAGATAATTGTTATGTTATCATGACCTAGTTTTTTTTATGGGAATTAAGAGTAAGGGTGGCCCCTAAGTTACGCTACGTATTGCGACAGTTGTATTTCAAGCCGTAGTGAGACGTGCAACCCAGAAAACATAGTAGTGTATACTTCATTGTGATTCGCGCGGACAATAAGAGTGCGCTGTCGCGAAATAACTCGGGGTGGACGCGAAAAAAAAAAAGAATCAGCAAAGAAAAAAAAATCGTGCTCTGGTAATCATTACCAGTGGCGCATGTCGCTGCCGGCCGCGCTCTGTAAATGACCACGTGACCCAGGCGCCGCGTGGAGGTGTCGAGCGCGCACGCCAATAGGAACACGAGTACGGGCCAAACGGACCGCTGGAACAGTGTGTGTGCATAGTATGGCAATGTCTGATGGCGTCAACCTTCCAACTAGAGCGTGTCGTCGTTCGCGCAGATCGCGAGCTTCCGCTTCCGAGCTACACGAGCAATAAGCGCGCTGCGCCAGCGCGAGCTCGGGCGTGCGCGCCCCCCCCTTCTCGGCAGCTTCTCCCGGCGTGCGTGGAGCGCGGCAGAAAAGCACTCCCAGTCGGGTCTGTTTGTGCGTTCGCAGCGGACACAATAACCATATGCACAACACAACGCGTCGCCTACCGGCGGTCAATTCACGAAGCGTGAATGGGCCGGACAGCGTGGTGGCCAACGCCCCGTGCGGCATAAATTCGCCTGCCGGCGCCTCGCCACTGCCATGGGAACGGGGTTACACGCTCTGTGGGACCGCGGCCCGCATCGACAGAACATATTCAACTGACCCTGTAAGGTTACAACGCTGGCCGGTGGACCTCTGGTAATTGTTCTAGGTGCTTCGTTGGAGTGGTTCTCAAACTTTGGCCCTGTCAAGGGCGCCATGCATGTCATAGCTCGCTTGTATTGCGGCGGCGGAGCAATATCTACGACTATATACTGATTCAATTCTCTATACGGCATCGCACCGGTTCGCAAATGCGTGACGTTTCAGTCACGTGACAGGCGCTAGAAAGGGGCTCTGACATGGTAAAAAAAATGACATGATCTCTCCTTCATGTCACAGTTCTTTGATATAAACGCTTCGTTAATCTGACCAGAGATGGCTTTGCAGTCGCCCAAGACGTTAATTTCGAGAGAAGCCGTGCGGCTAACTCCGGGTGGTTAACCAGGTTGCGCCTGGTTTGCTACAATATACTTGGGGAAAAGTCTAAAAAAAGTGATAGCTCATGCGCGGGCACGCTCTGTGCTTTTAAAGGCAATCTGACAGTCAAGTCGCCATTAAAAAGCGCAACAGGATTACTGCACAGTGACTTTCTGTGCGGATGACTGTCGAGTGCGAAGTGAACTGTATTGTCCTCTGTGAGAAGTATATGTCGTCCCATTGGCTAAGGGCGGCACGCTGAGACTATATTTGCCCAATAAACAAGGAAAGCAATATAGACGACATGTTCGGTGGTCTCGTCGCAACAGCAAAAATTGCAGGAGGCGCTATTCATAGGCCGTTAAGAGAACAGTAGGTGTTTCTGTATGAACGTGGCGCTATACCAAGTGGCTGTGATTGCAAAGATTGTGCTATCTGTTAAAAAAAATACAATCATCAGCCGGTTTCTTTCAACATTGCGTACTTGCATCACTTGGTCACTGCATCAGGCCACTGTATCAAATTTTAGTGGACACCTGCTCATTGCGTTATTCTGGCCAACGAAAAAGCTGATGAAGCGGCATGCGAAGGTATTCAACACAAAAACTGTAAGCAGATTTATTTCACTGGATCTGATGCTTCCCAACTAGCTAAAGGATTTGCTTCTGAAGAAAAGGACCAGCTGTGGATCTTGCCGACCCAACATTACCCTTTCTTTTACTCAATCGACCCAAATCTCAGATCCAGACTCCCAGTCAACATCCCTCGCCATTTGGAAACTCTATATCATCGTCTTCGTCTGAATTCCGCCTATATGGAAACGGCTTACGGTACCGCTTCGGTCAAGTGACAAGTCCACACTGCAACAACTGTGGCTCAATTGAAACCATGGAGCATATCCTGTTTGAGTGTCGAGCGTGTGCCGACAAGCGTGCGTTCTATGAAAATTGCATGCATTCGCTTACACAGAGACCTTTGTCATTTGACTGTGTCTTAGGCCCTTTAGCCTGCCTCATACAGCAGAGGCGTGCGATGAACTTTTTATTCACACACTTACAAGACATTGGTCACCTCGACAACCTGTAGTTGTCCTCTGTCACCCTCATGTACCTTTCACGCAGCGAATTGTGTCACCTCATTGTAGGACGGTGCGTACACTGAAGGACTTTACCATAGCACGCCGTTGCCTATGAGTCAGAAAACTCAGTGCCCACTTTTTTTTTTACTTATTCCATTTTTGGTTCCTCTCTCCTTCTCTCTCCAATTCCCTTCCCCACGCAGAGTAGCATGTCAGCGATGTCTGTACGCCGGCTGAAATCTCTGCCTTTTATTACAGAGTTCTCTTTCTCTCTCTCAAGTGGCTGAGTAAAGTTGACTCGATGCTACCGGTGGACCGACGGAACCGAATCAAAGGACGGCAGAAGGGAGTTGACAAATTAGCTTAACTTCTTATATGCAGCGAATGGACGCAGAGTCCTTGGTTATGTCGCTGTTTATCCTCACTGTTATCAGACTCAGTCGCAACATTTGCACTGCATTGCTGAAAATTGTGGAGGCAGGGTACGGTCCCATACATTCCAGCGCACTAATGTCCATGGCCTCAACCAACTCTGACACACGCGAAGGAAGGCTCGAGCTGAAGTCCACCTGTATGTTAGCACAGTCCGTCTCCGCGTTGAAGACACGTGGATGGAACTGCGCCTGTACGCACTGTTCGTTGCACATGGGCCGCCGCTTCCTTCATTTGGCTCGGACAACGGCGGCTTAATCCTGATTGACTGCGCGCGAGCACCAAGGGAGAACCGCGTACCGACGCTGTTCCACAATTAAGGACCGCCATATATATGGAGTTATGGCAGACTGCACCCACCGGTCGCTTAAAAGGGTTCGCTCCCATCTCGCAGACGTAATGGCACCTTCCCTGTGTCATTAGTAAAAGAGACGCAACTCGAGCGATCTCCCCCGCACAGCTGCTGTCCGCCCGAGCTCTTTGTATTATCGGCGCGCTTTGCCCAGTGTGGGCACAGGGTGTTGTGAACTTGAGCGAATTGCGTTTACGGGGAAATATTAAGCCAGTTTTGCTAAGTGTCCCTGAAGCTCCGACTCCGTACGATGCGTAACGAAAGCGTCGTCGTCGTGGCCGTAAATCACCGCGGCTGTCAAAAGAAGGAAAGCAGATCAGCCCATTAGTAACGCGTTTGTGACTGCGTCGGCGAATTCACGGTCGTATGACGTGACAGGCATAAGCCCCCTTCCCTTCCCTCCCTCGTCTTTCGGACACTGTCTTTTGAGACCCACGCAGACACCTTACAATGCACTCTCCCCTGTATAAATGGTTGCTTTTTGTTTTGGCCAGTTAAACGGGGATTATTAGGAGCTGCTGTACGGTTTGCTTCTTATTCTGCGGACGCCGTCTCTGCGTGTCTCTGTAACAAAACATGGCACGGTAATTTGTAATTTATTTTACGGCTGTTGCAAAAAGAAGATTGCGCTACCACCCTGACTGGTGCGGAGCCGTCAGGTGACTGTCAGTGCGCGGAGTTTAAGTTTGTTGAACTCGATCTGCGGCGCGAAGATCGAGAGCGCGCTACCCTGCTGACGCTTGGTGAGCCGCCTACTTGGACATCAAGCGATTGCTTTCTAGATGCGCGTTTCTTTTCTGGAAAATTTCGAGTCAACCACATCAACAACCATCCCAACGATCGCAAAACTCCTTCACTTAAGGGGTGAAAACCAACACACGCAGGCGCACTTTGCAATGTTATGCACACCTGGCATTCGCGTCAAAGTGCTCTGCATACCTCGCATTTTTACGAAAACTAAGTAATATAAAAAAAGCTGCTTTCGAGGAAGTTTCCTTCGGGGATATGCCGTCAGTAGTGGCGACCACGGAGTCACAGGTGATGCGCCCTAATTAGCCGCTAATTAACAAAAATGTAATAATTGTATTTTATAGCTCTAGTTTCAGCGGGCTCATCGTAATTTGGAAATTGAAGCGAGCTCTCCGTACAAGCCATATCAACTTTTGGATCCGGACAAATGCTTTTACCCGCAGAACTGCGGCGTGACGAATTTCTGCTGTCAGAGTGCGCGAAACCGAAATTGGGAAGCTGCAGCGAGCTCAAAGCCACGTCCCTAGAGGCGACGTCCTTCTCGTGCCACCCATAGCGGGCAGTCAACACGCTTCGGCAGCCAGGAGCCCGGATCCGCATATTGTTGTCATATGAAAATGTGTAGACTGTCGACTTCGTGGGATTATCTGCAGCATTGCTGAAGACCGTAGATGAATGTGAAATCACTTGGTTCTTTTTTACTCGCTCTTCTCTCCTTTATGACCCTGCCTGCCCTGCCAAGGAAATTCGCAAACAGATGACGTAATAATAATAATAATAATAATAATAATAATAATAATAATAATAATAATAATAATAATAATAATAATAATAATAATAATAATAATAATAATAATAATAATAATAATAATAATAATAATAATAATAATAATAATACCGTCAGGAGGTCCGGCTCTGAGAGGCTGATTTTGCCCTGCGACCGATAGTCAGTGACTTGAAATTAAACGACCAATGACTGCCCCACGGTGGCTGAGTGGCTATAACGTTATGCTGCGGAACACGAGGTCGCTGGTTTGATTACCGGCCGCTTCAACCGCATTTCAGTGAAGGCAAAATGCAAAAAATGGTATGTACTTAGTTTTTTTTTACGCGCTTAGAACCACCGGTGCTCGAACTTATTTCGGAGCCGCGCACTAATTGGGCGTCCCTCGTAGCTTTAATGTTACTTCCGGACGTGAAACCACAGGAATCTATCAATAAATGTGTCAATGAAGGGGCTAGACGAAAAGCGTATATACAATAACGGAGATGGTGACTGCCGTGGAAGAAACCTTGTCATCCTTTGCTCAGTAACTAGGTGATCGGAAAGTGCACCATGCAGTGATGCCTAAAATCGAGCCGCGAGTATACGCAGAAAGAAAATATTAAAAAAGAAAAAAAAAGCGTGACACCTGAAAAGAAAGAAAGAATAGTGCTTGAATTCCTGCAATAACAGAACGGCGCATCAAAGATACGGTAGAAGCGACGCAAACCGATGCCGTATTATTGTTTCCCTTTTCTGGCTTTTGTCCATTTCTTCAGCTGCTCGTGTCCTTTAAACCGGGAGGAAAAAAGAGGCCATTCTTTTTCACGTTTACTCTATTATTTGTCGTTCTTTTCTCATCCGCTGTACCGCAAGAGCACATTTTTCTGGCCACCAGATTGCTTGTGCAGGGCCGGCTGAGAACACTGTCGCAATTGCAGCGCCATCTCTCTCTCTCTCCCCTCTGTTCAGGCCTCAAACCTCATCCCCCCGCCTCTCAGCCACCCCGCTTGAGCGTTATTTTCCGTGCGATCTGTGGGAGTGACAGACAAGTCTCGGCACGAAGAAGAGGAGTAGTTCGCGGGTCGCTTCGCTCGTTTCCCATGGACGGCTGAGCACCGACAACCGCGGTAGATGGATGCTACGGTGTGCCGCTGCCCCCGCCTGGCGCCACTGTACCAATCCGACGCTTCAGCAGTGGCGCGACAGACGTGTGGGAAAACTCTTGCACTGGTATGAGGAGTGCACTGAAAAAAACAAACACACAGAACAAAATAGGACTTTTGTGTATGCTCACTGTTAGCCCGCGGCGTCTGGCCCCAAACAGCCTGACTTCTACAAACATTCTATTGTGTTGTTAGGGCGAGCGCTCCAGGGCGATGACATCATTTCTTAGACACTGTCGAAGACAGAACTGCAAAAGAAGAAATAAGGGATTCTGGGTGTCTACTCTCTCCTACCCTCGGGCAATTGTCTCCGCTCGGCTAATTGGTATACGAACAGGGTTTTCTTTTTAGGGACGTATAGCAGCTCCGAAGCGACGACATTATTCCTCAGAAGAGAACCGCTTTCGTGACCATTATGGGCGTAGAAAAGTCTTTCGTCATTGGTCCGAAGCCTGTCGATGGAGCGTAGAATCATTGCCGCGTAGGTCACGCGCCCTGTCACCGTTTTCGCTGCACTTCCACCAAGTAATTGTGCCTGTACTGAATAGGGACTCAATATTATCTATATTTTCGCTACACCCGCATAGAGAATAGCGGCGGATAAGACCCCTGAAATAAACGCTTCTTAACTCTGTCCTATAGTGGCAATTCCCGCTGGAAGCAGCGAATGCGAAACGGTTGTCGACACACCGTCACCGTTCCAGCACTTGACCATTGACGTGTCATAGTCTTCTTGAGGTGTTGTACCATCCACAAGCGAGAACATACTGCGAAGTCATCAGACGAACGTTAAATATAAAGGTTTAGTGCGTCACGTGCAGGAAATGGACTTTCACCTTGTGGCAGCATATCCGATTGACCGGCTTGGGCACCGTTGATCCAAGAGGGGCAGCAGTCTCGGCGGTGAGGTAAGGTGCGGGCTTTCCAGAGGAACCAGTTACGATTCGCGTCTCAATTTCTAGCAACCAAAACACCAGACTCACGACTTATACATCAAAGAAAGCCAAGCTGTATAAGGCATTTTCAGGCCAGTAGGAACTACTATAGGTGTTTGTTTGCTCGCTTACGGCATTGCTCGAGTGCAGCGGCTGTTGCGTTATGTGGTCATATTACGCTATGTTTCACAGTGTACCTAGGGAACTCTACGTTATGCCAAGTTTATATTTAGTGAAAGTAAGGGGCACGTTATGGGTAAACATATAGGCAAAGTTCAATGTGGTTGAGTTAACTTCGGTTTTTGTATTTAATTACGCATTCAAGCGCTCCAGAGCGTTAAGAGTTTGGCATAACTACAAATGCAACCGAAATTAGACTTAGCAAAAATGTGGAAACACTATACGGCAAATCTGCGTGCGAAGGTAAATGCGTGTGGTTCAGACATCATTTGAAAAAAGAAAATTCTTAAGCAAATTCTCATACGCCCGTTGTCAGCCATGTTTCGTCTCGACAGCACTCTACGCGTTATACCAAGTGCACATTTGGTAGGAATTCAGGGGATATCAGGTGTAATGTGTGGCAGAACTTTCACGTTACTGGCCATTGGTTACAAATAATATCTGCACTCTCGTTCTTTTTCTATTTTTATGCGTTATACGAGTTTCATATTAGGTTTTCCCGGTGTCCTCAGTGAACCAGACAAGGTACCTGGTGTATAATTGTGAAAAATTAAGGGCTATAGTTATGGGTAATCTGCTGGGCAAAGTACGAAGTGTGTGGACTAAATAAAGCCTCAGCAGTAGATTACGTATAAAAACGGTCTAATGCGTTATAAGTGTGTTTTAAGAGCAATGTAAAATCTTTAGTTCGCTAGCCCGGGAGAACTATGCACTCCATCGAGATAAAATTTAGCGGAAATCGGGGGAAGATTACGGCAAATGTACCTGCGAATGTGTGTCGATGAATCACGGCTTTTGTAAAGCGATTCCTCAGTAAGTGCTCGAAAGCATTACATGCGGGCAGCGTTGCAAACAAGCCAAACATGTGCGGACGGCGTTTTAAAGTGTATGCGGTGTAATTACAGGTTTCTGAAATTTTTATTGCCTCTGCTCGAAAGAAACAGCTTCGCTGGAAATTGGCTTGTAATTCTGCAAGGTCACACAAATCTGCTGCCCCCCCCCCCTTTTTTTTTGCATATGTGTTTTTGCGCGTTGTGTGCCCTGTGTGCTGTGCTCTATGTGCGCCTGACGGTCACTCAGTGAGCCTGGCAGTGTATCTATGAAAGCTGAAACTGACAGTTCTGGCCGAAGGCGGAACATTGACAGCGATAGCAAGGTTTAGCGCATACAGCGATAGCTCCTCGCACAGTGTTTTATCAATTACATAGCGCGAGGCAGCACTATAGATAACTGCTACTGCTCAGGAAGAACACTGGCTTACGGCACATAAAGATATATGTGCCAGTCTTGTCACAGCGGTGGAGCTATGATGAACGCTGGCGGCGACGTTAACAGGAGCCGCACCTCGATGTTGCACGGGATGGGACTGACGGAAAGGCGTCGGCCTTTGTTGCGATGCTGAGCTCGAGGTCGCGGGTTCCTTGCCGGCTGTGGCGCGGCTGCATTTCGATGGGGATGAAATGAAAAAAAAAAAAACGTTAATGTACTTATATTTGTAGGAGCATGCTGAAGAATCCCTGGCAGTCAAAATGAGTAGGGTCCCTATAGTCGAAATTAATTAATCGAAATTAAGAGCTACCGAAGAGGTAGCACGCCCCAAACAGTTGAGAGATGTTTTCAGATGTGCTCTACGAACACTGTATCGACATTGTGGGCGTAAGTTAATCATCAAAATTAGTTCAATAATTGCTTAATTAAATAATAAGAACTCACAGAGTCTTGAATTCTTCGGGAGGTTGCTAACGTTACACAGTTTGTTTCATACGCAGAGCAGGATAAACTTTTCTTAAAGCTAGTTTCGCGTTATATGAGGCGCTCCATATAGCGGTCATCGAAATGCGCAGCGCCGCCAGTCACGCTGCTGCGGCTAACCCAAATCTAGCTTCGCTAACGTTTTAGGTGGCAGTGAGAAACATGCGTGTATAGACGGTGATTTACCTTGCTATTGGACGACTGCTTTTGTAGCTGCTTATGATTTCAGTGACCCGAACAGGCAATAAATCGACTAAAGGCGGCCCCAGGAAGCCTGAGACATAAGCGTTCGAAACACCGTGATCCCCCCGCTCGTATTTTCTAAGGAAACCAAGAAAGAAGAGCGACTGAAATACAAGTAAAAGATACGATGCAAGGGACGTGGAAATAAGTGGTTATTTCCAGCTGATTACGTGATCGGGCGCAGTGAACCATCCAACAATGACACTTTCGAACGAGCCCCGGCCGGTAGACATTCCTTGTCCCGCGATGGGCAAACGGCGCATGCAGCGACACAGAGGGGACGGCGATGATTGATACCGCTTTTGTGGCCTGTGATTTGGCGGCCGGGCACCACCGTCCGAGGTCGCCACGGGCGAGCAACGGAGCACTTGTCTCCTTGCTCCCATACCGCGTCGCTATCGGCACCGAACAGGCGAGAAGAAATAGCCACGCTGAATGCTTTCGAACAAGGGGTCGACGACGGCAAAGCGAAGGCGTGGAGGCGTGTTCTTTGTTTCGTTTTGTTTTTCCGAGCGTGTACACATACCTGTGGCGTATATACAATTACGTGTTCGCTTTACGCGGCCGTTGGTCCGTCACTGCCCTCGTGTTGTATGGTTCAACAACACCGGTGATGGCGGCGGCGTGTTTCGGGATCAGCGGCGCCGGACGGTCCGAAGAAAAGGGGCCCGGGACGGAGGCCGTAATGACAAAACTCGTTTGCTTTCGTTCTTCCCAACGGTATACGCGTCTGGGAAAACGCAGGGCGGAGGCATGTGGCAAGGCCCCGGCACTTCCTCTGCTGCTGCTGCTGGCGGCAGAGATTTACCTGCCCTCCAAAAACTGACACAGGCGCCGGTTACACGTGTAGAGCGTTCCGCCAGCTCCAAAGGTGTTGGGGCGCATACGGTACTGATTGGTGTGGGCGCACATGGCACATCCGGTCGCTCTCGCTGTAATCGGCTCTGAAACACCTTCAGTCCACGATGCTTTCCTTTCTTTCTGAATCTACTCCGGTCAGCCCGTACTCTTTTCATCAAAAGCCAGCTGAACGCGGGGCTGAGGTGGGACGTGACAGCAGGTGCTATGCTCGCTGCGGTGCTTGTCCCCTGGCCTGAGAGATAGATAGAAAATTAGCATGGAAAAAAGAAAAACAAAAGGAGAGGCTCTTTAATGAAAACTGGAGAAGTCACTCTAGAGAGGTCTGTTTGGCAGCACGCCTAGCGAGCTACTCTGCGTAAATCTGAGGACATCTTTACTGCGCTTTACTACTGTGGCGAGAGGAAAGAGTGGTTATGGGAGTTCTTTTTTTTTTTTAAGGCGAAAGCTTTCAATGGGCTCATGGGTAGAAAAATCCCATGAGCCATGTCCGGCGTTGTCAAAAAGTTAACCGTCCGGCGCTATGGCACCAAAATTGATTGTGTCACCCACGACCGTTGGTTGGTGGAAGTTGAACCCCCGACCTTCGGTGTTAATTAAAGCGAAGCGAATTAAGGCAGAGTTAAATAAAGCGCTCGAATCCACGACCTTTGGTTGGAGAAAACAATAGGAAGTAACAACGCATTCGAATGAGAATATCAAGTAATTTAATGAATGTCTCGTGAGTCCACTGGCTTTCGCCTTCGTCCTCTTTAGCGTATGCTAAAGCGACTGTCAAATTTTTAAATTTGAGTGTAGAAACATGAAAAGGTAGGCTACGTTAGGGCTGGCTATCCCCATGTTCCAAATTCGTTATTTACGCAACGCAAAAGGACGAAAAGATGATCAGGCCAATGTCCCATATACATATGAACCATGGAACAACAAGGAAGGCAGTAGGGCATGTACGTATACTCCAATTCACACCCACAGGGCCTAGCTATATAAAGCTGAATGTCGGAGATGTGCTAATTAAGAACTCAACCAAAGCATGGATGGATTTAGGTCCGACCAGGGGCACGGCAAGAAGTCTTTACACAACGATCCTTTGAAAGTTGGGTTCCGTATAGCATGCAGTGTCGTTAGTTTCGTACACTATTTGGAGGCAACAAGAGGTATACCTCTTGCAAGGTAAGAGTGGGCCACATATATGTGGCCCACTCTTACCTTGCGTATATCGCTGTTGGAGCCACCTGAACATTTTGATAAGTTGCAGGCATCATCAGGTCATGACAAAGTCTGGCTTTAATTTGTGGAGGCTTGCATGACTGCGCTGAATGTTACACGGCAATCGAAGTGCTGCTACGTGAACATTACTCACCTTTTGTTCTTGATTTCTCATGGCATTATGACTGCTCCGTAAGACCAAATTTCTCTCGTAAATAATTTTCTTTTGAATATTATTATAGTAACACAGCATGGGTAAATGCGACTAAATCAAAACGGGAGGACAAGAAATCATGCTACTGCGTTAATGCTGTGGAAATATACTACAGATTCCTCAAGACTAATTATTTAGCCTGCTATTTCGTTAGTGCGCTTGTACCAAGGGCTTATGCAGGTCTTGGCACATCAAAAATGTGCTCCCCTCCCACCCCCCTTCCGAAAAAAAAAACTTCTGGTTAAGCCACTGACTTGCGCACGGGCGATGTCATATGGGAAAAGAAAGCCACCTACTTGTGTCTCCCGTTGCAATAAACTGACACAAGAAAGCTCATCGAGCAAAGCATTGAGAAATATTAAAGCACTGGAAAGCAATGAGACATGCATTGCGGTGCCATTTACACTGAGCGTCTCCTTTCGTGAACTGAAGTATGCATATGTGCACGCTTTGGCGGTGGCGTAGTGGCCGCTAATTTACCTGGTAGAGGCATTCAAGTTCTCTGTATGTAGGGGAGAGGATAAAGGAGTGGGATGGTCGGATGGAATGGGGCAGTCCGAATATCTTTAGCACCATTTGACCTACGCAGTTGAGGAAGCCCATGACAGATATCGCCACCGTACATACATCTGTAGCTTCCGCAGTAATTTGTCGCGGTTTTGTCGTGGCGAAGTGCGGGTGAAGGAAAATTTGCCATTTCGACTATACGCGAAGTAACTATAGCAATTTCGTTGTTACCGCACTGAAGCAAAAACAGCAAGGCTATATTTTCGAATGAACAAAAATCTTCAAAACATAGATCCCTGGAGTATTGTTGCCATTGTTCTCTTAAGCTTGATCAACGGCTCTTCCACGTAAGAAGTGAGTTCTCTCTGACCTGTGCATTAGGGAGAAATGGGGTGGCAAGATGGAGGGAGGAGTGGGACGTCTGGCCCGCTTCTCCCTAACAGCGTTACATGCTTTGGTCTTTATTTTGCGCGATTGTACTTCAATTTTTCAAGAAAAACTTAGAAATAATAATATTCAAGGGAAAGGCCAAGAACAGTGATGCCGTGGATATAGCTGTGACGAGTGGCAAGAAAAATTAAGACTGAAAATGCTTGTTTGTGTTCAGTGTTGACCTGCTCACGTATAAGATAGAATGGACAAATTTTAGTGTCATATGTCATCTGTGCCATTCCTCCGACGTGACGTTTCACTCTTCCCAATAGAATGGGTGTAGTGGGACACATTTAACTGTTTTCATATTATTTTCTTTACAAAGCTTCGAGAACGTCCACGAAGAGAAAGCCTTCGTGTCATTGTAGCCGAATGTCTACGGTAAATTTAAAGGAGTTCAACTATGATTCTATGTGACAAAAAAACTAAACAATAAATTCGAATGCAATAACTAATCCCATTCCTCCCGCCTCTCCCCTGCGTTTTGTTTACGCCTTTCCTACTATGCGTACCGTAACCGTATTCCTGTTCGTTGCAGCGAACAATTTCGCTACGGTGGAAAGTTTACTGGCCTATTCTGGGCGTTCATATTCACATTCCTTGCAGCACGTAGTCCTCCTCGGTTATACATGGTATGTACGCCAGTTTTATCACTTTGCTCCAGTATAGTAATGTGTATGTCCAACACAGATGTTTCCACAGGTACGTGTACCTAATATGTACACATATGCACCAGTTAGCGCATGTTTAATGTGCGTGCTTTTGTGGGTGGACTGTATGCGTGAAAATGCGAGGGGATATATGAGCTTGCGTGAGCGAGGAAGCGTAAAGCAAACATGAAGTGCTTGCATAATAACGGACTGTGTACGTGTGCGGTTCCGTGTGCGTGTGCGTATCTATTTGAATATATATAAAGCGTTGTATACGTACACTGTTGCCGCTTTTATCCGACTGTACACTTTGGAAAGTATGGACATTGTCTCTCTTTGAAATGTCTGCCATCGTTCTTTTGCTCTTTAAAATAGCTCTCTCACGCTCTCAAGGTGGCATCAGTAAGCAGCTCAGAGCGGCACGGTAAATGCGCTGCTTACAGACTGTGAGCATTTCACGGAGTTTTTCAAGTCTGGTGTGCATAATACAGCTTGCGACCGCAGCCATCTCGACTTAATGCATGCCGCCGGATTACCAGCCTTTCCGCTAACCCAGCTTCCGCATCGACGGCTTGGTGCTCCTTTTGCAGATAAACGAATGATTATAAGTTGGTTACAAGCTTCGAGACAATGGCCATTAGGACCGTCGCTGGCAAGCGAAATCGGTCAACAGGAGAAAATTACCTAATCTCGTTCTGTTACCGACGGCCACCAAGCACCGAATATTGGGGCACGCTAGTCAGAGTGGTTGGAGTTTGTTGACTTCGCACGCTATCCCTGTTCACGTCACGCTACCATTCGCAAAATCAACACGATTTCCTAGAAAAGTCACGAAGTGCATGCGCTACACTCACGACCACTACACGTTGTTAACGCTGCAGATATGAAAAAGAAAACAAATTTCACTGATACCCTGCCCTGTAAGTTGAATACCATTGCCTGTCAAATCAGAATATCATGATTGCATGTTGATTAAGAATCATTAATCCTTGCCTGCCGGCAGCCAAGTTTTAGCTGGCCTAGCAAAAGGGCGAGAATGTAGGTAATATAACGTGAATGCAACCGACGTCCCACGCAGGGGCCAATACGTCTTCCTTTACCGAGAAACTTGTGACCTACGCTGGGAGCAGAGGTAATCAGCTCGCCAGGAACGCCGTAATGGGCGAACGAGGATGTGTTCGCGTACGCGTACACACACGCGTGCGTGCGTTCTCGCAGGAAGCATTTGGGACCCGCACATGCAGTACATGCGCTGGCCAGTCAACGCCGCAACAGGGACCCATAGCGTGCCCCCCCAAGTTTCATCGGCGACTGCATGTGGCTGTATGTGTCGCCGTATAGTGAACAACAGGCCAAGAGCAGAGGAGGCCCCGCCGCATTGGGCGACCTGGGGGTTCTTGCCGCAATTACGCAAAGACGGCGGCGTGCTCTGCTTCGTGCCTGAATATACGCGCGGGGACCAAATGGCGTGAGACATCGCGGTGCAGCGGCGATCGAGTCTTTTGCGGTTTCCTGGGCCGAGGCACGCACGGACTTTCCTCTTCTTCGCCTTCCTCGGAACTCTGTCCTTCTTTCTTTTTTCTTCGTCTTACCCTTTTCTTTACCTATACACCAACCTGAGTCAGCTAGTCGCTTCTTGTCGTTTTCTCGTTCTGCTTTTTCTGCAAGCGCTCCGGAATAGAACTCGAGGTGGCCTCATTGTTCCCAGGACCATCAGCGGAGATAGTGCGCCTCTGGCACATGCGGCGAACGTCCATTCCTGCTTATTCGTTGTATACTGCTGCGAACAGTACCGGTTGTTATCACAGGATGCTGTTTATAGCTGGTAGAGCAACGTCGATTGCTCCCAGACTCCGAGCTTTGCTTTTCGACGTCCACTGAGTCGACTTGGGAATGTTAAACAATGCGCTGGATCAGCGTGTTGTTTTTCTTTCTGAAGTTACAGCCTTTCAGTGTTAAAAATAAAAGTATACTGCTGATGTTGAGCCGCCGTGCACATGACGCTTACTTCGTCATAAAACGCCAGAGACATTCTGCTCACATACGTTTATTTCTTCTGCACCTGGAACCCGACGTCCGAAACAAACACTGCGGGTCCAGCGACATCACCTCTTATGTGCGAATACTTGAAAACACGCCATTCAGTACACAGGTCAGACATGTGGATTGGAAAAATCGAGTTCTAGTCACAATCACGCCACTGTAACGGTATGCAGTTGTATAGGGTGTCACATTTCACGTTAGCCAAGCTGTTACAGGCAAAAAAAACGAATAAAGCCGACAGATCCCACGATCTGTGTGAATCGATGTTATGCGAAGCAGTATACGGGGAGCCTACCAAGTTAACGAAACGACTATGACAGAGAGCACAAAGATGCAGGCGGCTGTGCCATGAACTACACGACACGTATGTCATGACATTCATCTCACGACCTATCATTTGTGTACGTTATACACTATTGTCATATTATGCCAATTCTGGTACATAACGAGTTAACGAAACGACCATGAGAGCACCAAGAAGTAGGCGGCTGTTTCATGACCTACATGACACACATCCTGCCTGTCCGGCGTGCCCGCGACCGGGCCAGTGGGCTAGACCTGTGGTGGGTGGGTGGGTGGGTGGGTGGGTGGGTGGGTGGGTGGGTGGGTGGGTGGGTGGGTGGGTGGGTGGGTGGGTAGGTAGGTAGGTAGGTAGGTAGGTAGGTAGGTAGGTAGGTAGGTAGGTAGGTAGGTAGGTAGGTAGGTAGGTAGGTAGGTAGGTAGGTAGGTAGGTAGGTAGGTAGGTAGGTAGGTAGGTAGGTAGGTAGGTAGGTAGGTAGGTAGGTAGGTAGGTAGGTAGGTAGGTAGGTAGGTAGGTAGGTAGGTAGGTAGGTAGGTAGGTAGGTAGGTAGGTAGGTAGGTAGGTAGGTAGGTAGGTAGGTAGGTAGGTAGGTAGGTAGGTAGGTAGGTAGGTAGGTAGGTAGGTAGGTAGGTAGGTAGGTAGGTAGGTAGGTAGGTAGGTAGGTAGGTAGGTAGGTAGGTAGGTAGGTAGGTAGGTAGGTAGGTAGGTAGGTAGGTAGGTAGGTAGGTAGGTAGGTAGGTAGGTAGGTAGGTAGGTAGGTAGGTAGGTAGGTAGGTAGGTAGGTAGGTAGGTAGGTAGGTAGGTAGGTAGGTAGGTAGGTAGGTAGGTAGGTAGGTAGGTAGGTAGGTAGGTAGGTAGGTAGGTAGGTAGGTAGGTAGGTAGGTAGGTAGGTAGGTAGGTAGGTAGGTAGGTAGGTAGGTAGGTAGGTAGGTAGGTAGGTAGGTAGGTAGGTAGGTAGGTAGGTAGGTAGGTAGGTAGGTAGGTAGGTAGGTAGGTAGGTAGGTAGGTAGGTAGGTAGGTAGGTAGGTAGGTAGGTAGGTAGGTAGGTAGGTAGGTAGGTAGGTAGGTAGGTAGGTAGGTAGGTAGGTAGGTAGGTAGGTAGGTAGGTAGGTAGGTAGGTAGGTAGGTAGGTAGGTAGGTAGGTAGGTAGGTAGGTAGGTAGGTAGGTAGGTAGGTAGGTAGGTAGGTAGGTAGGTAGGTAGGTAGGTAGGTAGGTAGGTAGGTAGGTAGGTAGGTAGGTAGGTAGGTAGGTAGGTAGGTAGGTAGGTAGGTAGGTAGGTAGGTAGGTAGGTAGGTAGGTAGGTAGGTAGGTAGGTAGGTAGGTAGGTAGGTAGGTAGGTAGGTAGGTAGGTAGGTAGGTAGGTAGGTAGGTAGGTAGGTAGGTAGGTAGGTAGGTAGGTAGGTAGGTAGGTAGGTAGGTAGGTAGGTAGGTAGGTAGGTAGGTAGGTAGGTAGGTAGGTAGGTAGGTAGGTAGGTAGGTAGGTAGGTAGGTAGGTAGGTAGGTAGGTAGGTAGGTAGGTAGGTAGGTAGGTAGGTAGGTAGGTAGGTAGGTAGGTAGGTAGGTAGGTAGGTAGGTAGGTAGGTAGGTAGGTAGGTAGGTAGGTAGGTAGGTAGGTAGGTAGGTAGGTAGGTAGGTAGGTAGGTAGGTAGGTAGGTAGGTAGGTAGGTAGGTAGGTAGGTAGGTAGGTAGGTAGGTAGGTAGGTAGGTAGGTAGGTAGGTAGGTAGGTAGGTAGGTAGGTAGGTAGGTAGGTAGGTAGGTAGGTAGGTAGGTAGGTAGGTAGGTAGGTAGGTAGGTAGGTAGGTAGGTAGGTAGGTAGGTAGGTAGGTAGGTAGGTAGGTAGGTAGGTAGGTAGGTAGGTAGGTAGGTAGGTAGGTAGGTAGGTAGGTAGGTAGGTAGGTAGGTAGGTAGGTAGGTAGGTAGGTAGGTAGGTAGGTAGGTAGGTAGGTAGGTAGGTAGGTAGGTAGGTAGGTAGGTAGGTAGGTAGGTAGGTAGGTAGGTAGGTAGGTAGGTAGGTAGGTAGGTAGGTAGGTAGGTAGGTAGGTAGGTAGGTCTTCCACCCGGTGGGTAGGACCCACCCACCCACCCGGTGGGTGGGTATCGAAGTCGCAAATGTTCGCCAAGAAATGCTTCGCATTTAAAAGCAAAGACGGTGCAAGATACGGTTATAAAACCTATGGTGTTCTGGCGTGTGACTTTTGACGAACGAACACCGTGGGTTTCGCAGTCGTATCTTCACCATGTTTCTTTCTTCATTTTTTTTTCTTTTTTAACTGCTTGGCTAACGTTAGCTGGAAAGCACAGTATCCTAACTTGATTCCCCTAGCTCACTATCTGTGTACGATAGATTTGAGAGATTGTAGCAAGGGGCAGTTATCGCATGCTGCTCCTGCCGATTTTACAAGGGCCACCATCGGCCCCAACTAGTTTTTTTTTTCAGACCCGTTATAACACTGGTTTTTAAAATGATGTTTAATTGTTCAAAAGTTCATTAACCATGTAACGCCCAAACGAAGTTCCACATGATGGAAAATAGAGCTTCTTCAGGTTTATTTCTGGCCACCGAGAGTACATTTGTAAAGAAACAACGACACTGAAATCTTATTTATTTATTTATTTATTTATTTGTTTGTCTGTTTATTTATTTATTTATTTATTTACAAAATATAGCAGACCTTTGGCTAAGGTACAAGCAGAAAAGGGCTTTTTGGAGGATCGAATAATAAAAAAAAAGGTGTCAGTGGCTATGCAGGTAGACAATAAAGTGAGAAGTTGTAGCTTCATTATCACAGTAATCAATTATTTAGTAATTGGTTTGCTGAGCTATACGCAACTGAAAACTCTTCAGCATATCCGGAACGCTATAGTGTAGGCTATGCTTTAAGCTTCTCCTGCTTAAGTCACACGTTTAAGATAAAACAACATTTTATGTGTGTGATATGTGGAGTGTCACAGGGCTACCTGCTCCTAAGAACCTTCAATGTTGAGATGAAAACAATAACTTAGGAGCTGTACGAGGCAGTATCAGCCACAGCACTAAGTGCGACAGCGTGCGTGCCCATTTCAACGTGTATAACGTACACTACACTACTGCCGTGACACATGTCACTTAACAAGCTGGCATATCCCTCGCTACACCTTTTTATGTGTATTTTCCCTCTCGCTTGGGTGCACAGCGGGCTGTAGCGGCTGTCAGCGCCGTTTGAGGTGTGTTCCGCGCAACGGGAAAGAAACCATTAGCTTTGTACACTCTCGCCCTTTAACGACTCTGGGACCGTCGTGTACATAGCTGGCTGTGGCAACCTCGCATTCTTTTCTGTCCTCCTGGTTCGGCTCGGTAGGTGCTTATTTTTCTGCGCGAGCACCATAACCGGTGGCTTGGTCGATAGGCTCTACGGCGTCGGTTATGTAGGTGCCGGCCTTGGCGGGAAACTTTTTCTACATCTTTGCGTGATGTCGCTGTAGTGACGTCGCAATGTTCCTGGTTTTGTCGCTTCCAAAGCTTGCAACAAAACGCAAGTCCCGCAGTAATGTGTCCACATCTCGGTTCCTATCAAAACGGTCGGTCATCTGTTATTTTTTAACCACAAGGACAACAACGACGGCGATGATGATGACAACAACATATACAAGCTACTACAGGTTAGAGAGAGAGAGAGAAAGGGATGGAGAAAGAAATTGAATACCAGAAATAAAATTAGAACGCGCATGTATTTGGTCAGATGAAAAGGAGCAGGCATTAATAGTCCCTGCTAAGGTCTGCCTTCAATTTACGTGGCAGCTTCTTAGAGCTGCACCATTTATACTTGGACCTTGTAGTAGCGCTGGTAGCACTTCGCACGCATCGAAGGCGCTCTCAGCTTTCCTCGGAGACACTGGCAACTTTATTTATTTGTTATAGTTGGTGTTCTTGTGTATGTCTCCTCTTCCTGTGTACCGTGTATGAATACGACATTTGATATGCCATCCTCGTGATCTGGGTAACGGGCAAGGCGCACGGCCAAGTAAACGTCTCCAGCATATTGTAGCGCAGAATGTTGTCGCTATACTATTTCCGTGCCGGAGAGATGAGACGAGCACACAGGATATCGGTAGACACTTTCCTGATTTGGTTGATTTGACGATTAGTTACATGAATTACAGATTTGGACACTTTCACATTGCATAACTCACATATGAGCAGCACTCGCTGCGACCTGTTTTCTTGAGGTCTCCGGCGCAAACTCCCTCCGGGGTGCCTCGGGAAACGTCCTGCCAGAGAGAGAGAGAGAGAGAGAGAGAGAGAGAAACACGAATCCCAACTTCTCGTTGACCATAACCAATGAGACCGCACAGATTCAAATACGCGCAGCCAATCGCGGGCGGGCTTCGCCGAGTTTGACCTTAGCGGCAGCCGTCTGCCTAAAGAATTATAATCCGAAGCAAAGTAACAACATACAGAGCACTACAGAGATGGCCGTTGGGTTTTTGACGCACTAGAGCAAAGAACTACGAGTATTAAGAACGCAAAAGTGCACAACAGAGTCGGGAAGCATTCGCCGAACAGTTTGGAAAATGAGAAGACAATATTAAAAATGACAAGGAAATTAGAATACGCCGCCAGCGTATACAAAACGCGGACGACAATGCAGTAGCTCGGCCGGACGTTTAGGAGAAGTGGGTGTTGCCCCGCCTGAGATTCCCGTAAATGGCCTCCCCACCGCCGGGCGAAGAAGCATTTTGAGAAGAAAAACGATAAGAAAAGAACACTGCTACACAAGACAGGCGACGAAGAAGCGTAGAGACAGACAGCTGCGCCGCAATACAGGAGGTCAATAAATGTTTACCCTGGTTTCAAGATTAAATATTATATTTATGATGGTTATGTTTGTTTCTTATTACACGTCTACAAAGGAACCCATGGAGTTTATGTACAGCTGTGTCTCATTCAACGATTTCGCCACAATCACACCAGACATGTTGCGGAATGTGTGGCAAGAGATTGAATACCGGCTTGGTATTTTGCGTGCTACATGTTGAAGTGATTTAAATATTGAAGTGTATTGAATACATTAAATATTTATACAAGGTTCATAACTTAATGAGTAGAGGCTTATGTAGTATAACACAGGTTTCATTTACTGTATCCAATTAAAATATGCATTGTTTTGTTATCAGTGTAAACATTTATGACACTGCATATTAAAGTATTTCTACCTCATCGAACGAATGATTACTTTGAATAAGCTTTAGCAAGGCTTCACCCAGCTAGAGTGCTCTTCTTGTTTTCTTTTTGGTCAAACTTTTCTTGTCGTCACTCACTCACTCACTCACTCACTCACTCACTCACTCACTCACTCACTCACTCACTCACTCACTCACTCACTCACTCACTCACTCACTCACTCACTCACTCACTCACTCACTCACTGTTCCCTCTCCTATCATCGTGCTTGGGTTTCACATGACCGTTCTCTGCCGTTATGAGCTCTCTTTTAAGGAGCAGGGCCACGGCGAAAACAGCTTTGTCCCTGCGCCTAAGGTCGAACGCTCCGTTACGCCTCGAGGCGACACCACAGTAGCAGCTGGGCAGCGGATACTGTTGCGATACGTGAACAGCTGGCCGCTATAGCGTACTCGCATCTCAAACCTGCACTCGAGGCGAAGGAACGTGACCACGGTGCGTGTTTGCGCAATAAGATCCCCTGTACACGTCTATCCGTATAGCTGGAGTAAGAGTGCGCGCTGTCCATAATACAGGCTACCTGTGTCCAGCGAAGCGAAAGTACCGTGGCGGGAATGAAGTTCTCGCCAGCGCGCCAGACTGCGGGTGGGCGCCTGCGGAACTAATTGCAGGAAACGGAAACGTTACACGAGGCGCGCTCCCTTCGAAACGCACGGCCTTGAACGAGTACGCGAAGCGGTGTCCCGCTTCGCTCTTCTTTTCTTTGAGCGCGTAAATATCATACGTCTCTTATGGCTGGTATCTTCACCCCGCGGTATCCGAGTACAATATTGAGAGTGGCTCTCTCTCGACCATTGAGCAAGACAAAGAAATCACAAGGATCACGTATAAGACAAAGATGAAACAGACATACGAGAAGATAAAAGGGAGAGGCCTGAAATGATGTAGCAGTGGCCTAAAAAATGGAGGCCTCAACCCGCAGCAAACGTTTCGACGAGAGGACTATTTATTTTTCGTCAAGGTAACAACGCATTTCGTTGGAAACGTTTGCACAGCGAACTGCTGCATATATAACGTCATAAACGCTTGCAAAAGGCATTGAGGGCCTTGCCTCGCAAATGGCGGAAATTGTTTTATCAGAGCTCCACTTGTCAAATGCGTTGGACGCTGAGGACTCGCTAACACCGCACCTCTTGTCAGAAGTTTACGTGCAGACGGGAGCAACGCCCGAAGACATCTTATAGTTCCGTGTCATTCATAAAATTAACAAGTGTGGGGCGGACTTCGCTCGTCGACTTTCAGGCCGAAGTCAGCAATATATCTGAGCGTATGTCGCCATAGAATGGCGAAGAAATAAAAATCTCGCCGCGCCAGTTGTCCGTACGCAATATAACAGTGTAGGTATGCACTCGTTTAACAGTTTGTGCAATGTTCGTCTTCGAGTTATCTTGTCAACGCCAACTCCAAATTACGCCTGAAAGACCCTCCACGTGGTTGCCACTTTGCCAGTAGAATTCATGTATAGCTCTGTTTTTCAATTAGATAGTCTAAGCTGTTCTATAGGTATCCTAGAGAGAGAGAGAAAGAGAGAGAGAGAGAAGGAAGAAAGGGGAAAGGGTGGGAGGTTAACGAGGTGGGTACATCCGGTTTGCTACCCTAAGCTGCGGAGAGAAGGGAGGGGGAAGTAAAGTGATAGCAAATTTAGACAAAGAAAGAAAGGAGCATAGACGCACAAGCACAGTCAAATGTTGTCACCACACAGCACAGTAGCACTTGCAATATGTATCCTAAAAATTTACTACGCTTACTTGAATGGAGCGTGCGAGAAATAAAAGAAAATGCTTATCTTGGCCTTACTTGTACAAACCGGTACGTGACCTAAGCTCACTCATTTAGTGGTTAAATCAGCGTGCGTTGTTAAAACAAGCGTTTACCACCAAACCCTGGTTGCATTCGTGATGAGGCTGAATATTTTTTTTTGTCTTCGTTATTCTTTTTCTTGGAAGCATGACGTATACAGCCTGCTCCGCCGTCCGTCGAGCATTATGAAATTAGCCGTCCCAGTAACCTCCCGCGGGTCTGTTCGCCAGCGCTGTATATAATTGGCCTCGTAATCTGGGCTCCGCGCGTTGTGTGTGTGTGTGTGGGGGGGGGGGGGGGGGGGTCGGAGCTTTGCGTGACTAATGGGAACCGAGCTGCCCCGAGATGAACTCAGGCGGAAAGAGTCGCGCCCTTTCGTGTGCGTTTCGTTGTTCGATTTCTCTCTTTCTTCACCGACAGGCGACATAGATTCTGGCGTAAGGACCTTATGGCGAATTTTGCTTTGCTGTTAATTATTCATGTACTAGGGGTCTAAACGCGTGGTCTAGGGGTTTATAAACCACTAGACGTAGAACAGTCGTGTACTCTAAATTTGTCGCTTGATTTTAGAGGACCCATCGGAAATATGGACTAAGAAATATAGACATGCGCGGTGCGTAGACGACACGCTGACGATCGTGTCTGCAAAGTGTCAAATTGCTGCTCCACGGCGTGAAAACAGTTAAAATTTCAAGCGAACGCCCGTGCGCTTTCTCTCTCGCGAAAGCCGCGCTTCCTGCCCGATGATCAGGTTGACACGCACGCGCCTCGATACGTAAGACGCACTGTATGCAGCCTCACCGAATATGGCGTGCAACGTCTGTAGAACGTCCAATCCAGCACCACCACTGGAAATGCGCCGTGCTGTGATAATTAAACGAAGAGAGGAAAAATATAGCAGGCGGGAACTCGGTGGCGTGTTCGTGACGCGGTCCCTCGACTCCAAAATGGGAAAAACCGGGACGGAATGTCGGCTACGGCTTCTAGTCAATGCATGTATTATTATTATTATTATTATTATTATTATTATTATTATTATTATTATTATTATTGTTGTTGTTGTTGTTGTTGTTGTTGTTGTTGTTGTTGTTGTTGTTGTTGCTGTTGTTGTTGTTTATTGGCATCCCCTTTGAAACACGGCGGCAAAAAATAGTCACCTAGCCTGTTTGAGTTCATCAGGTATGCTATATGTGCTTTTTAAGCTAACATTTTTGCGTAGACATCTTTAGTGCACAGCTCTTAGGCGCCCGTTCCTGCGTTGAGAGTCGGCGTTCTTCGGCGTAACCGACCGAGCGAGCACAGCGACGGATGAAAGAGCGAACGCGGAGCGCAGCAGCGAATGAAAGACGGCGAGAGCGAAGAGAGCGCGAGGAGGAAAACCGAGAAGGAAGTGCAGCGAGAGCACGAGGGAGAAAGCGGAGGGGAAGAGTAATGCGAAAAGGTGAGCAGGAAAGCGGAGTGCCGCACGAGACGTGCTTCACACAGGCATGCGGCGAGCGCGTCCACCGGTGTCGTATGTAGCCCATGGGCGCGAAGCGCTGGCATGGGCTTCGGGTCCAGTGCGCATGAAGTATATTTCGCCTGCGCCGCCGCTGCTATATAATTCGCTCCGCGCGAGCCACGCGTTCCCGTGTTCACGCTTTCTTTCTGAACAATGAGCAACGCAACTGGTGGAAATGCTTCGTCTGCCGCTGCTGGTAAACGTGAGCTGCCCGAGCAGAGGCTCAGCGCCGCCGCGGAGAGGACGCTGTCATTAAGTATAAAATTATTTGCCACAATATATCGCTAACTTAAAACGCCTAAACAGCTGTGCTCAGAATTCCCATTAGGGAGTTCCGTAATCGTCGGTGAATTTTCTTTTTGTGTGTGTGTGTGTGTGTTCAAGGCAGACAGAAAAGTTAAGACATCTTGTACCGATACATATGCCTGTAAAGGATCTGGTCGTATCAATCTCTTCCCTGTTTTTCTATACCGATACTCTAAACGCCTCTAGCTTATATCGACTGCGAAACGGTTGATGCTTCCATCCACTTTAAGTCCAAACGCTCCTGGAAGGTGTACGTTACCTGCGCATCTCACAGGATGTTTACTTTGGCACTGCAGTAGGATGTGCTGAGTGGTCTCCAGGTTTTTCCTGCAGCAGACACATGCCTCATCTTATTGCCAATGTTTGCTGCGGTACGTTTTTGTCTTCACGCAACCAGCCTGAGGACAAAAGCATGCATAAACAGAATGCTTGACGACCGCCACCTAGTGAAATGGCGATGACACCTCTACTATGTCAAGTTATGAATCAATATAAAAAAATATTGCATGAAACGCTTCCAATAGATGGCACGAGAATCATCATGTTACCCAAATTTCTGATGAGGCCTCTGTACGAACACGGCCCTCGGACAAGAGAAACAGCTATAGCACGTCTTCCTGGTGTTTATTCTAAATAGGAACTTCTTAAATCGAAATCAGCGCTCGGCTTCTACCGTAATTCTTTTTTCTGTTTTTCTTTTTCGGATGCAAAACATTACGTGTTTCTACAGCCTCATGAGGGGCCCTTAAGGCGTTCTATAATTTTCGGTTTACTTTTCCTGTACATCAACCAGCTGTCTCAGTCTCTCACCTCCCTACCTTCCCTTCCTTCCCCCCCCCTCCTCCTCCTCCCGATCATTATAGATTAGGACAAGATTCCATTCCTACGTTTATTCTACTTGAAAAAAAAAAAGAAGCGTATGCATTAATTGGGAATCATGGAAGTACTGCGCTTCCTACAGCGGAAGCTCACATACGGTGAATCTGTCTGCGTAAACCATCTTTCTTACGGTTATCATAAAGAGTGCCCTCGCCTAAACGTTGTTTGTGCGTTTATGTCAGACTACAGAGTCAAGGCTTCTCCCATTGATATTCGATTACTCCTGCTTTGCGTCAGCCAAATCCCCATCTCATTATACCACATAATCCACTATTACCATATGTATACATACTGCGTTTGACTTGTCACCCATCTTACTGCTTTAGTACAGCACCTGCTTCCTGATCTGCACATTACATGACCTGCTCAATTCAAATTCTCAGCATCAACTACATTATCAGCTACTGCTGTCTTACTATCTTTTAACTATGTGTCCGTAACTTCACGTTCCATATCTCTGCGCAATCTTTGGTTGGTACGTTTCTGGTACGTAAAACTTGCGTGCCACACGTGCGAGCTGGTCCGGGACGTGAAATAATAAGAGTAAAGGCCCAATAACAGCTGGCAGTAGGGGCCTATGCCTCCTTGGGATTACATATGCAAGGCTTGGCGGTATCTGATAGATTATGCATCAGTCGGCCAGGTCTACCATTATCATGAATGCTTTTGTTTCACGGTGATGGCGGCGGCTTGTGCGTTTCATGGCTTTGTAGCTCGCGAGCGGTGATGCTGGGCTCAGATATTTTCCTTTGTTATCCGCGGCTTTGCTGACGAAAAGCTAGCGCGAGCAGACTTTCGCCTCGACAGAGTTGCTCTTAGTGGAATTTTTTTATCTATAACCTACCTGATGCTACTTGATGTAGGGTGCCGTAACTTTTGCTACGTGATGTCGAGGCCTTGACCTGATCTAGAACTCAGCAGCCAGTACTATAGGGGTGTGCACGTCAAGCAGTCAAGCAGATCCCGGAACAGTCTATGCATAGCGGTAATTGTATTGTTCAAATGCACAATGAACGTTAACGCAGTTCCGGTGTGACGACAATTGTATTTCGTTCTTACTTGTTCCTGTATGTCTCGTCTGGTTTTTTTGGTCACGTATGCTACTTCACAATTAGGTAGATACAGCCTTCATGCTTATATACCCTCCAAAACAAACAGAAATTATATTGCTGTGCGTTTCGAAAACTGTTCCAAGTCAGTACAATGCTGCGAGATAACGTATATTTGAGGAAAGGAGTGTTACGTCTCGACCTGTGTTGTGGGTGCTTTAACAACAATAGCAGTAGACAGCCCCTTGATCAAAACGCATTTACGCGTTTCGTCGATCCGTTGGGACAGTGGGCACAGCGCACCTGTGCATAGTAAAGATGTCATAACAGTACTAAGTTTGAACTAATTTCAGCCGATAAAAACTCCTGCAGCGGGCTACTTTAAAACACGCTTTCCCGAATAAGGAAATTGCAAGTGACTGCAAGCTCCTCGTCTGATAGCATACTGCTAAATGTCTGTAAGGATTAACTTCAGCTGTCATCAGCCTTCATTCATGCAACAACTTAACATTGTGAAAAGGCTGGATACACACTACAGTTCTTGTCAACATTTACTTTGAAATGTCGCAGCAGCGCTTTTGTCGCCTTTTGTAGCTGCGATATGCGAGGCCACGGTCCCAAAATCTTGTTCAAGGTGAACGGTTTTATATCTAACTTTTTTAGGGCTTTGCAGAGGTCATGTCTTTCAATCTCAAAAGATGGGCAGTAGCACAGTCTATAGATGTTCTATGGTCTCCTCGACACCGCAGGTATACATTGCACTCGGCGCTATCAGCCATTCCAATCAAACAAGTATATGCATTGGTGAATGCGAAGCCCAAGTGTAAGTGGCACAACATTGTTTCCTCATTTTGCGGAAGCCCAGGTAACAGCCACAGTTGCGTAGGTGGGCCGAGGGAATGCAATCGATGTTGGGGGAATTCAGGTGTGGGCAACTTCTCCAATGTCATACGGTGCGCTATAGTTTGCTTAAGTGTCGGACTGCGTCAGTTCGCGATAAAGGTACAGAAGCAAGGGTTGCTCCTTCATGTGCTTTCCTAGCAGCTTCGTCAGAGAGGTCGTTGCCGGAGATACCGTAATAGCACGGCAGCCACTGAAACATGACATCGTGTCCTTTCGCTATCATATGATGGCGCATTTCTCATATCTTCGACACGAGTTGTTCGCAAGACCCGTGGCGAAGAGCTGACAGAAGGCATTGTAAGATGACCTTCGAGTCGCAGAATATTGCCCACCGATTAGCCGATTGGTTGTTAATATAATCAACGGCACCTCGGAGGGCAACAAGCTCTGAACCAGTCGATGTTGTCACGTGAGAAATATTGTATCGGATGCTTATTGATCGTGACTGGATTGAATCACCGTCTGTGATCCGGACTGAGTGACCGAACGATATCCCCAGTGGCTTTCTCTTCTTCCTTTAATCTTTCCCTCCCCTTTTTTCTTTCCCAGTGTAGGGTAGCCAACCGTGCTCAGTCCTGCTTAGACGTACAGACGGACGCTTATGGCCTCGTTACATTTGAAGGCAAGTGCTTTTGGAAGTTCATTCTTTAAAGCAAGAAGTAACGAAAGAAACGGACAGTATTCTTGGGCCTTTACCATGTAAACCATTTCGGTCAAGCAGTAACGCAGCACTGCATGTATAATATCGAAGTCGCTTTGTACTATGAGAATGTCTGAGATACTTATTACTGAAAACGTAAAAAAAATATAAAAGGCAGCTATGTCGATTGAATCCTTCCTCTCGTTTTCCGTCGCCTTGGTCTCAATCATTCCTCACCTATAATGTGGTAGGATAACTATAAAAGGGCGCTCACGTACAGTCCTGGGCTTCGTACTTACCGCTACAATTCTCGAGCTTTGTCACCGTGCTTCAGTATGCAGCCGCACCAAGGATGGTCGCGCAGTTCAGATGCAGCGGTCCATCGGTCAAACTGCCCGACTAAGCATCGCACCTGGGCATTTGAAGCGGGACTTTTTGGTCCCGATCGTACGATACCCTGCGCTTGGAAGTGCGCTTACATACACAGCAGCGCGGAACAGCTGCTCTTTGCAAGACACTTTTCAATACAACTGTAGGAACGGCTCAGATATGCAGGACGATTAGAGGGGCGTGCCGGTCAGGTCAGGAAATGCGAAATTATGCGCTCTCCATGCTAACGAGTCAGCTGTCGGCGCTCACATATTTTAGAACACCTGCAGCGCAAGTACAAGTTGAACGCCTTCAAGATTGAGACGTCGAGTAGGATTCGGTGCCTCCGGCCTTTGCTTTTTCAGGAGCCGAATAACGCTCGACCCGTCGGGTCTACCCTGGGCTTTCGGCTCAATAAGCTCTCTCTTTTTCTTTCTCAGTTTAAGTTCGCGTGTGCTTCTGTTTAGTGAGGTGCGCACTTGGAGGCGCTTGCTTCTCAGTAGCATCTTTGTGTGTGTGAACATCATTCGGGTGTTGACATCGGTGGCGCGGGTAATTGCTCGTAGTTCTCGTCATTGACCAGGTATACGAGGGGAAGGAAAACTGTGCGGCCCATTCTCTACGCGTGAGCGAGGCGACTCAATTGCGTCGTAACGTGACTACGCCTCGTCTCCTTGCACCTGGCGGAGCTTGTTCCAAGGTGCAGCGCGATGCTATAGAGCCGGCGGTGCTCAGTCGCTGGGGGCGATTACGCGCATAGAGCGAACGCATTGTGGTCGGTGGCATCCCCCCTCCAATCTCCCCGTGCGCGGTTTCTATTGCGTCGTTATAAGTGGCGCCACTGAGACAACGCTGCAGAAGCCAGTGTCGCATGCACCTTGAGCGGGAAGTTGGCATTGTAAGTTGTCTTTGTTCGTCGCCGCAAAAAGAAGCTGTAGCACGTTTTTCTTTTCTTTCTCGTGGAGATATTGCTGCATTGAGCGAGTAAACAGATGGAAAATGAGGTGTGTGTTTCCCCATCGCAGATGTCCTTGATTACCTCGTTAAATCGAGAAAAAATTCAAAGCGTGGTTCACTGTTTCCAAGTTCCATGAGAGCTCTGCAACTATTTAGAACCGGCTAAGTGACGACGAAGAAAATTATTTATTTATTGTAAGCGGGTGCCCGATAAGTGAGCGGTTTTTATCTTTCCACAGTCAGTACTTGCGATAGGATTAACAGCTGCGCTCTCCTCTTCGCTGACTTATTAAAAAAAAATCTCCGTTTTTACGTGCCACAACCACGATGTGATTATTTGGATTGGACCACCTGGGATTCTTTAACATGCACCTAAATACACGAGTGTCTTCGCCCCATCGAAATGCGGCCGCCAGGGCCAGGATTCGATCCCGCGACCTCGTGCTTAGCAGCCCAACACCATAGCCACTAAGCAACCACGGCAGGTGCTGACTTATTGTCTGCTGCTGTTGGATAATTCGCTAGTTTTACAGCGAAGCCGTTAACGCCAGCTTCACAGCCGTTTTCATGTGGCGATGAAGGCCGGTGGGCGGCGGCGCTGTCGGTATCAAACGTCAATGAAAGAACAGCTAACAACATAACCTGCGTTGGAATCGAGAATTTTTGCCTTCAAGAAGCACAATTATCAATGATCTGGAAACAAAAGTTACGTTAAGTATACCACGGTTTACGAATACGCCTAAAAGTCCCTGTAATAAAAAAACAGTGCCTGTTTCGTTTGGCAATGCTCCGAAACACTGATGAACGCTGAGAAGCGTTCTTTAAAGGCGAGTAAGACTACCCAAATTCTGTTCGCGCAACTAAGACATCTTTCTACGAATTTACCTAACTTTGTAATAAACCTAAAAAGTTCTGGAGCATTGTAAAAAGCAATAAACGCCACCTGATATATATCTGAATGACGATTAAGGTGAACCCATACTGTCTGCTGATTCCCTTCTCATATTTAACAGAGCTTTTTTGATGCATTATGCTTTTTTCTCTCATTATATAATGTTTGCTCTCCTTATCCAGACGAGATTAGGGAGTTATGTAGAAAACAAAAAAAAAATTGTCCGTGTTATTATAGGTTATTGCCAATAGTATGCGTTCGGTTCAATTCGCTTCCGACGCGCCTTTCATATTTAAATTCTTGGCTCTAGTTATGTGGGGCACTCTGTATATATTACTCCAATGCGTGTTGGTCTCAATCGGAGCGAGCGCCGGTGTGAAAGGTGAGTGCCAGCCTCCTTTCCCGCCGTCTCCTTCTCCCTCAGCGGCCATATAGGGGGAGAGGGTGGCGGGAGTAGAGAACGATGTCCTTTCTGAGTGCTCCAACGCAGTATCTAAACCTTCAGACGCAGACACCCCATAAATGGACGATATTGTGCGATGCCAAATCAGCGCTACAGGCGCTAAAATACTTATTAAAGAAAGGTCCATACTATCTGCTCGTGCTGGAAATCGTCGAACTTTATCACAGTGCCGAGTTAAGTGGCCACGCGATCACTTTTCAATGGGTGTCTAGTCATTGTGGTGTCTTTGGTAAGGAACTCGCTGACAGTGAGGCAAGATCGGCCTCCTCTTCCTCTGATGAAGAACGGATTGCCTACTCGCGACCTGACACCAACTCCATGATCAAGGCACTCATGCAGGACCTTACAAAGGCTTACAGAGCCCACTCTGATAATATTCACAGACGTCCACATACGATTGACCCAGACGGTAAATTCTGTTTGCCCCCGAAGCTTACACGGAGCAAAACATCATTGCTACACAGGATTACACTGCGAGCCAGAACGCTATTTTTCTAGCTCAGCAATTTTCGAATGCAGCAAGCTGCCAGGAGCGTGCTGGTATCAAGTTTCAAGGTGGGAAACGTTGTTTGGCTACTTTATAAAGCACTTCCGCCCGAGCAACGCCGACGCCGCGTTCAGACGCTGGGCACGCCTGGAGGCAAGCCTAGGCGAGCTACCGCCCGCCAGGCCTAACAATACCCAAGCCCTAAGAATCACTTTTCGCCAAGAATGGAGGTCCAGGTCAACGGACAGGAGATGTCTCCTGAGGAATTCGGTGAAGATGCCGGCTGGTGCATGATCGGCTCCAAAAGCCGGATTCCGGCTCAGACCTCGGAATCCAGACGTGGGCAGTCCAGCAAGCCCGTGAGGCGGCGTTGAGGCAGGGCCTTGACGTTCCTCCATGGGAGACCTGAGTCCGGGTCGCGTTAAACCTTGCCGGACGTACAAGAAAGTTGTATCCATCCATCCAACTACACAGGTTTCGGCTCGGCGTTGAAGCTTTCACCCGTCGCTACGCACACCTCATCGGCCAATCGAACAACCCTGATTGTGTACACTGCCAGATGCCCGAAACACTGCAACACGTACTGTGCGACTTCCCAGCATATGTGCTGGAGCGAAGGACGTTAGACAGTTTCCTAGCCAGCGTTGGCAGACAACTACTGTCGGAGGAAGCTATCGTCGCCCCATGGACTGACACTGCAATTTCAGTGCGTGCAACAAAAGTATTGTTGAAGTTCCTGCAGGACACCAAGCTCGACGAGCGGCTCTAGCGAGGCAACTGTATCATGTACATAAGCACTCGCTACTTCTCTTATCATCATCATCCATCCCAATACTTTCACTCCCCTTCCCTCTTCCCTAGTGCAGAGTAGCAGACTAGAGCGCACTAGCTCAGGTCGACCTCTCTGTCTTTCCTATCAATAAATTCTATTCATTCATTCATTCAGACACCCGAAACCTTTCCCGCGACAGCGCGCGCGTCTCAAATAGCTATAATACATAGTCGGTGTTCGACGAACGGGCCCCGAAATTTGGTTGCGCGACACGCACCTCTTCCGTGAGCGCCTTTGTACTGGTGATGAAAATACGACGACCACCGGTGACCACCGCAAAAACGGGTGAAAGTGTCAAAGAAAGCTGTTCGCTTTGAAACGAGATATTCGCAAAGATTTCTCCAAGCAGCCACATGCATAATCGAAGTTCGCGTCTTCTGAAAGCTGCCGATATCAGCCGACTTCTCCGGCTGCGCGAGAGGGAGAAGATGAGACGGAGGGAGCTTTGCTACTTGTTTCATCCCGTCTGCACGAGCACGCAGCGCGCGACGTCGGGAACCCCGCGTAGACAGCAGCAGAACGTATGCGTATGCCTCGTGAGTCGCTCGCTCGCGCGTGCGAGCCCGTTGAACATCTATGCGTGACTCGGTGCAATGAGGCTTACTGGCTGTGGCTAACGAAATGTGAGCTCTGTGGCTCGCTCGCTAACTCGCACACGCGTATACGCTGTCTCTCTCTCTCTCTCATTCACTCACTTAGCGTGCCCCCTCCCCACCCCATCCTGTTGCGCGATTCACCCACTTCCGCGAGACGAGTCGCGCTGGGAGAAGCAAGCAAAAACCGTTTGGAAATTGATGGAACGAAGGAGAGCGCTTAGACGAGTGAAAGACACCCATAGCCGGTGGCTCTGCGAGGACTTGCAACTGCACTATAGAAGTCGCGACCGCGCCATGGTGACTGCAGGGGCATGCAAGCAGTGTACACAGAAGGCTGCTCTCGCAGCTGTCGCGCGCTGCGGGTTTATTGCGTGTTTGTTTCGCTTGTGGTGGCATGGCGGCGCTGACCCCTTCGGCGCAGTGGATTTTGCCCATTTGGAGCCTCTTCAGCGCAGCCCTGTGATCCCCGCGGGAATTATAAAACAGAGCAACCGCGGACTAAGACGGCCACGAATATGATTCCGATTTCAGTAACGTGCAGAACCCAATCTTCAATGTAGCTGACAAGGAAATTTATTGACCCGTAGGCACGCTTACAACTGTGGTATGAACGAAAAGTACAGGGCGTTCTTCCGCTTGTTGTATAGTTGCTCGAAAGGTAGGAGAATCGATTAATTTGTGCTACAAGTTATCAAAGAAAACCTCCTACCCGCCGCTGGGGCTATGTGCATATGTACGTTCGTCTGTGAACATGGGAACGCGGGCTCGACATCCGAAAGTGGCCACCGCATTGCAAAGAGGACTGCACGCAAAAACTTTAATGTATTTAGGTTTAGTTTTGAGTCAAAGACTCCTGGGCGGTTGAAATGGACCCGAGCGCCTCCCACTACGGCGTATCTGGTAGCACCTGTATTTCTCAGGGACGTTGAGCCCTGTAATTTCATCAAGAAACACTGAACCGGAGGACCGTGACACGTGGCAAGACACGGAGTGAAGCAAGTAAACAAAACAGAAAGTGTCGGATGCCATCGCGGATGGCTGTCAAAGCGAGTGACGACTTTCTCGGGTGACTTCTCTGACGATATTCATGGCAAACCTTATGTGGGCGCTGCCGATGCACCTTCAGTGATACTTTTTTAGTTCAAGATGGGGTAGCGCCACACTTTTCTTTTTAATTCGAAAGCATGTCCTTAGGCATAATACAAAAGATGTTAAAAATACACGAACAGATTCGACTCGTGCAAAAAATCTAGGAGTGAACGATGATGGGGTCCATGAATCCAACGTTCAAGGTCGGGTGGGCGGCCAGGCCGAAGGCCTGTTGCCCGGAGGTGGCGGAGACGGCTTAGATGAAGTCCTGGGCACGTCCATAATAGGTGTGTTACTGTCACATTTTCGATTCCTGTGTTGCAAAATGGGCACGTTGAGCCGTAAGGACCATGGTAGTGTTGTGGCCAGAGAGCGGTCACAGACGGGGTGAGCGCGACTCCGACACGTAGCCTCCTTAACGTAACCTCCTCTCGGCGGGTTAACCCACCAGGGAGGTCTGACCCACACGGAGGTAGCGCCACACTTGAAACGCTATCCAGCGCCCGCCACGTGTGCGCAAAATGCGTGTGTTGGCGATGGTGTCATCACGTGAATCTGTGTAGACCGCGCCTTCCTTTCATCATTCCTCCAATATCCACGGGACGTCAACGCCAGCGCTCTACATTTGCACGTACTGCCCTCTCCGTCTCCGCGCATGCTCATCATTTCACCTTCCTTGCGCACCTACTATCCTCCTCCATGCATTCTGTTACCCTATCCGTCTATAGAGTGGGAAACACTAACCAACCGAAGGGGGCGAAGTAGCTGAAGGAAGCTGCCACTTTAATACGAGTAAAGAAATTACGCAGATTCAACGCACAAGTTGGGTTCTATGTGAAGCGAAGTTTTTGTGGCGCAGTCAAACAAATGTTATACACAGTTAATGGCAAACGTACAATTGTGCTTGCTTTCATCCTTATGCAACGTGTTATCTCATGCAATTGTGATGTTTATGCGCCGCAGTGGTCACAGCTTCCATATCTCTCGTGTCACATTGGCACATACATGCAAATTCATTTACGATGGTTTCCGTGCCCCTTGCATAACAGTGACACATATTCCCATACTGGAGCATTATCCTAGTTTGGGCAAACATCCAGTGACGCATGCTGAATGGTCTAATCATAGAAAGTTAAGTAAATAAAAAAATGCCGTCGAATATTATGCGACATTCCATTAAGAGACAGGTGTGCTTGAGGTATACCTATTAGACAACATTATATGTTCATGCTTTACGTAGAAATTCAATTGTTCATTACGCAGAACAGAGGTAGGCTTACTCGCCTTGCCTCGCCTTTATAGCATAAGGGCTTATATAAGCCCCTTTGCTGATACAGTCCAAACCCGCGATAACGAAATTCTCGCGACAACGAAACATTTTCGTATCCCCGGCGAACGCCCATAGGGTTCAATGCATTTCGTACCTCTCGGCAACGAAATTCGAAGCGCATATGAGCTTCGTGTATTATATATATATATATATATATATATATATATATATATATATATATATATATAAACGAGAAGAAAGGGGGTTAACCAAGGGACCCGATATTTATTAGTCATATAATGAGAAGCCAACAAACATTGACACCAAGTACAACATAGGGGAAATTACTTGTGCTTAATGAATAGAATGAAGAAACGATAAATTAATGGAAATTAAAGTGGATGAAAAAACAACTTGCCGCAGGTGGGAACCGAACCCACAACCTTCGCATGTCGCGTGCGATGCTCTACCAATTGAGCTACCGCGGCGCCGTTTCCCCATCCACTTTCTTGGGTATTTATGTGTACTAGTACAACCCTGGGAGTGTTAGCCAGCGCCCCCACTCACAGACCTTGGCGGCGGACGTGGAACGTCTTTTTTGCCGCAGGCGTCACGAGAACGTGATCTTTTCGGGTGAAGGCAACTGGTCAATAAACCCACATATGCTACCTGAAGGCATCAATGTTGCCGGATTCGAGACCCTCGTTATGAAATAAACGAGAAGAAAGGGGGTTAACCAAGGGACCCGATATTTATTAGTCATATAATGAGAAGCCAACAAACATTGACACCAAGTACAACATAGGGGAAATTACTTGTGCTTAATGAATAGAATGAAGAAACGATAAATTAATGGAAATTAAAGTGGATGAAAAAACAACTTGCCGCAGGTGGGAACCGAACCCACAACCTTCGCATGTCGCGTGCGATGCTCTACCAATTGAGCTACCGCGGCGCCGTTTCCCCATCCACTTTCTTGGGTATTTATGTGTACTAGTAGAACCCTGGGAGTGTTAGCCAGCGCCCCCACTCACAGACCTTGGCGGCGGACGTGGAACGTCTTTTTTGCCGCAGGCGTCACGAGAACGTGATCTTTTCGGGTGAAGGCAACTGGTCAATAAACCCACATATGCTACCTGAAGGCATCAATGTTGCCGGATTCGAGACCCTCGTTATGAAATAAACGAGAAGAAAGGGGGTTAACCAAGGGACCCGATATTTATTAGTCATATAATGAGAAGCCAACAAACATTGACACCAAGTACAACATAGGGGAAATTACTTGTGCTTAATGAATAGAATGAAGAAACGATAAATTAATGGAAATTAAAGTGGATGAAAAAACAACTTGCCGCAGGTGGGAACCGAACCCACAACCTCGCAGAGCATCGCACGCGACATGCGAAGGTTGTGGGTTCGGTTCCCACCTGCGGCAAGTTGTTTTTTCATCCACTTTAATTTCCATTAATTTATCGTTTCTTCATTCTATTCATTAAGCACAAGTAATTTCCCCTATGTTGTACTTGGTGTCAATGTTTGTTGGCTTCTCATTATATGACTATATATATGACTATATATATATATATATATATATATATATATATATATATATATATATGGTGAGAAAAGTGTGAACGCAATACCACTGGTAACAGGCAAAGAGAGCTTCTCTTTAAAAATACTCAAGAAAGAAGAGGTCTTTCGACGTGCCATACCTAAGCCTATGTGTTGAGCTTAATTTTTTTTCGCTGTTGTATAGCTGAAATTCGTGTATTTAATCAGCGACCTAAGGATGCACGATTGCCAACTAACTATATAGGCAAATTTTGCGAGCGCTATACAAAAGACTGTCCGAAGTGGCTTCTTTCTGCATATGCACCCGCGGCTGAAACATGCCTTTCTGTTGTTTTCCGGGCGCCCCATAGTAGGATCCTTGGGATCCACAGTTCGATCCTTGCTACACAGAAAATCGCACCAGGCAGTCCCATATGGCAGTGCATACCCGCGGCAGCTGAGTTGCACGCTTATATAATAAGCACACCGAGCCCATGTACGAGCCTTAAGCACTTTGCTCCGTATATACATGATGCACAACGCAGATGTGCCAATGAATTTCCCTGCTATGTTCCCTACTGCGCAGCCGGCTCCTGCTAAACTTCTAAGAAGAAAACTTGCGCGGCTCCTCGACTTGGCGGTTCCACCGTCTGTGTCTGCACTTTAAATAGGTATTTCCTTCCTTCCTTTCTTTCTTTCTCCCCCCCCCCCCTTTTTTTTTGTTCTGCGACGAAGGGTACTCAGGAAATCCAAGTTTTATGTCTTGGCTTTCGCCATACCACCAGTGAATTCCTCCGGTTTTCTTGACCCGCGTCTCGCGTGAAGACTTCGAATCGGCGCGACCGCGTTGCAAGGTCTGAGGTGTGAAGTCTCTCGCGTTGAGTTACGTTGCGTTGCGTGCGCCTTTATTCGCTTCCGTGGACGCGCTAACTGCGCGTGAAGTTAGTGGACCAGCGCTCGCGCCAATCAGTGCGCGCGGTTAAGAAACCGTGAAGTTGTGTTCGCGTGATAAGGGGATGCGTGTCTGATATGGTTAGGTGAGAACTCTGCGTCGTGGATAATGAGGATGCGAATTAAGAGGAGCTAAAGGTTGTGAGATTCGGTCGACTCGGTCTTTTGCTGAGCGAGAATGGCCGCAACGTCATTCACATACTCTCGTCCTTTCTTTTCTTTTAGGCAGGCGCACACACTGAAAGAAGCAATTGTCATGACATTAATGTGATACCGCAGAAGCGCTGAACAAGGCGGTGATTGTATGGTCAGAGAGGAGAAAGAGAATACGTAACAAGAAAAAGGAAAAGAAAAGTACGAGAGAGTGAGCCTTGTTGTGATGACTATATCGCAATTGGTGGGGAAGAATGGGTGGCACAAAACTAGAGGGGCAGAGAGAATGTCCATGACTCATTCGCTACAGCAGCACGTTCCATGTGATAGCTGCAGCCTTAACGGCCCGAATATCCTCCCACTACGTCTTAATCGCGTGTACTTGCATGCTTTCTATGTACAAAGTGGGCTCCGCCTTTGGGAGGGGCCAGAAGGCATGTCTGGTCAAGGAGGTGCATGGGAAGTGTTCCTCTAAAAACGCGGCGAATGATAAACGAGGCAAGTGCGCCGACATCTTGCTCTGTGTTTATATCTGTTTACGTGTTTTGCGTTTCGCGTACTCGACTATACGGGGCCTACACGAGAGTATAGCGAAGGCGTCTTGTTAGCGCCCGATGCTTGGATACTAGAGAGTTTTAGTTTAGGGGACGCAAGCCCCTTGCGTCCCCTAAACTAAAACTCTCTACTAATCTCTCAAGGCGCAGCAGCCTGGAAGTCGACGTACCAAATCTGAAAGAAACTAGGAAAAGCTACGACCCCGACAATTTGCAATGTTAATAGAAGCAGTCGAGTATAATAGCACGGCGTCCTTTCTCTGTGGCTTCGAGTTTGCCTGCTTCAGTCTGATTTTTTTTTTTTTTTGTTCTTTGCGAGATGTCCAAGCACATGCGTTTACGATCGAAACCTTGACACGCATACCGTATTGCCGAGGGCTTTGAGATTATATGGAGAGCACAGAGACGGAGTTCTGGGAACGCGTGTAAAATTCATTTCTTTCTGGGGAAAAGCCTGAAGAACACATTCTCAGACTTGACGTTGTCCTAAAGAAGCTTTGATAACGCCAGACAAACGAAGCGATTACTTTTCATTCTTCTTACTGCAGACGTCATATTGCGCGCTGCAATAAACGGAGCCTATATCAAAGGGAACACAGCAGTGAGAGAAAAGAAAGCTAGGAGGGCGGCATTTCATGCGCATCATCGTAAAACTCATAGCTTACACCGTGGCCGCCGTCAATCACATTTAACGCCGTGTCCATGGTTTGCCCATAACTTCCATTTTTACGAGCGAATACTACTTAGTTTTTTTCTTTCTTTTTGCCGATTTCGTTTATTTAATGATATCGGGCGCGACGTTCCGCAACACCTATTCGCTCTTAAGACTTTGTTTCTTTTGTTATTTGCTTGCTTGTGTCCCCTCCATTTTGAGGTTGCGACGATGCCGTTCATGTGTCTACGAGGCCCATTCTTTCGACGATCAAAGGAACTCTCAGTGTGCTGCCTTATAAGCCAGTTAGACGATCACAAGGAGCTTTTGCTTGGACGATCGATTGCTCACGAAGAAAAATAGTCTGAAACCTTGGCCTCGGGCGTAAATTTTGTTACAAAATATTAGGGCACTGTTGAGGTTGCTTGGGATTACCGGGCTGTACGACAAAGTCTGAATAGAGAAACGTTGAAATATACAGTATGGCCGTTCAAGTTCTGTAACTTCCCAGTCTCTATGCTTTTACTGCCTCTTTCCTTTTCCCGGTGCAGGGTAGGAAACCAGGGGCATATGCTGATTTTCTCCTCCTGTCTACCATTCTCCCCGTTTTCACCTTGTCCTTGTCCCTGTGCCCAATAGTCAAACTCAACGCTAACATTTAAACTTACCTCCATTCAGAAGATATCAAAATGTGACGAAGCGGGAAAACAGACTTTCACGAAGCTCGTTGAGAGAAAGAAAATGGATTGAGTGCCTTATTTTATAGCTAATACACCTCCTGCTTACCATCAGCGAAATACACAAGGACAATCGGAATCGTCAGCAGTCGTTACTCAGAACTGCCCTGGAAGGTTGACTGCCTAAATAAAACCGCGAAAAGGGTCCATGAGAGGCGTAATTATAAATCCAATGTCATAACTTCCCGTTATCTGCAGCTGTTCACGAACATAACTGCTTTATGTTAAGACTGCCTACGGTGAAAACCGGTTCTCCTGTGTCCCGTCCCGCTGTTTCGGCAGAGCTGACAGTGGAGATATGCTTTGAAAGGCAAGAAAGTCTGAAAGTAAAAAAAGAAAGGAAAAAAAAGCGTGAGTGACTACGTCATCTTAATGTTCTCGCGCAAACTATCCATGACGTCACGAATTTTGACAACGTCCACTGCGTTCACGTTTGCAAAGAAGAAATAATTATATTGCAATTGAGAGTCCTCAAAGGCTCGTTCTGTAAAATTTTGAAAGCGCTTTACAAAAAGAATGGTTGCAATAGCGAGCGCAATTACTTATTAACGTAACAATGACGCCACAGCGACTCGATTGGGATGCAAAATTCACGAAGTAAAAGGTATTGCATTGGTTTTCTCCGCTGATGATAAGCATTTATTTTTCTGTCATACAAATTGAAATAGAAATGTTTAAATAATTTCTTATCAGTCTAGATTGATTAAATGACTCTACTTAAGCTCGCTTTAATATCTTTATCCACGCTTGTGGATAAGGATAATTCACGTGGGTGGTGTTAAAAACGATCATCAAGGGTAGATGAGAACTGAGTTGAACTGAAAACTGGTCGAGAACTGAACTGAAAAATAAACAAACTGATCCTATGTGCGAGTTTAACATGCCGTGCGGCATAATAGGCCCGATCGGGCATACATGTATGCACAGCATTCGGCTAAATGTAGCGACCAATATACGTTTCCTATTTAAAATCAAACGGATAAGGTCACTACTGCGCCCTGCGAGCAACAGACGTGAAGACACAGTCCACTTAATCTGCACTTCCACACTATTATTACTCGAGAGAGAAGAGCGTTAAAATCCACATTGAAAATTCAACAAAGGCTGTCATCTCTTGAGCGAAGACACGCTCTTTGTCCGTGGACGAACGCTTCTTGTGCATATCGCGCAACGAGGTCGCTTTTAAATTTCGTCAGGGACATTGGTATCAGCGAGATACTGTAGTTTGTTGCATGTTGTGGTGTGTTTTGTATATGCTATATATCTGTGTCATGCATATAATTTCACTCTTTATCATAACCATCAGGAGTAGCACGGTACAGATGAGCCGCCAGGCAATTACCTCTGCAGGATTAATTAATGTCTCGCTCTAAACTGAAACTGTCCAGGAGCTCGGTCGATCTGGTCTACATGGTGGGGAGGGTCCTAAAGGTTGTGCGGTGAAATAACAAATTTGACTCTCTCCCTTTCTTCCTCTTTCTATTCCCCTTTCCCCCACCCCCAGTGTAGGGTAGCAAACCGGATGCTGTTCTGGTAGACCTCCCTGCCTTCCCTACCCTTGCTTTCTCTCTCTCTCTCGTAATCATATGGCAGGGAGCGTTCTAAAACTTTAAGTGTTCTTATTAAGTTTCCGACAACGTACATGTGAGTAAAGAATGGGGCACCCGTAAAAGAGTTACCTTCAATTTTTTTGCAAACCAAAGGGGTTCGCTTTCCGTTTAGCTCGCAAACCGAGCTGACGCAGTGCGTTGACTGGACAACATTTGAACTGGACACATTTATTAATCCTAAACAATGTCATATTTCCTCTTTCTTCTTTTCTTTGTGCAACTTGAGAATTGTTTACATTGACATGAAATATTACAGCGGTAGTTATGGTTGACTTACTCCCATGGTCGTTTTGATGCGGGGCCGGTGTCCATCGCTGGGATCCCAGAATGCGTTGCCAGAATTGACGAAACCGAAAAAATAACGTCGCAGTGTCCCGCTAATCGAAGATTATCCCTCTCAAGTACTTCGCCGATGCAGCAGCTATGAACACTGAGCCTAACCAATACTGCATCTGGCGTTTTCAGCGATCGGTAAAACGACTGGCTGAGCCATACCCTGCTGCTTATCCATAAACCAGCGTCGAGGTGAAAGAATACAAACGCAGTCAGTAGGCATGAAGGGAAATGCTGGGGAGAATATACAGGAGTGCCACCTATACAAACCAAGTTGACTTAGAATAGAAGCAGCACAGGATAAAGCTTTCTTGTTCGTAACAGGATATTCTTCGTGCGCATCTGCGATTGATTACTGTAACCGATACCGTACTAAACAACACTTACTGAGCATAGTTTCACGCCAGATAACGCTTCACGGCTTCCTATTGTGATCAAAACCGAAACCTTTCTTCTTCTCTCTTCTTGTTCCCCGTGGCCCACTTTTCACACAGCGTGTTTGCGACGGTGACATATTTCTCTCCCTGGTGGCTGCAGACAACTGGAACGCCAACTTCCCGCTCTCGGGACGTGTTCCTTAACGCGAGGACGTTCGCAGATTCAAGACGCAGCCGGACTTCCGACAACTGCCGATATATGCGAGAACAAGCCACGGGATCTGGTGTAATACTCGAAGTCAAGAAGACAACCAAGTGTTTGTCGCATAGAGAGATAGAAAGAGAAAGAGAGACAATGACTTTGCAAATGTATGGCATGCACCTCCTGTGAAGAAGCACGCAGCTTCCCTCGTCTCACATTCCTCACACGCGCGCCCTCCTACCTGCGTACGATCTCACGGTCAACGATCGTTACGCCGAAGCGCGCGGCGCGCTCCTGGAAATATCGTTGAAGCTCGACGCGGCGTCTGTTACACGCTCATACCAACGCAACGCCACCGCTCTATATATATATAGAAGAGTGATGCAAACGGCTCAACCTCCCAGCCGTTTATGAGCGGTCTCCCCATGCCTGTTATATCGCCGCTCGTCTCCGAACATGAACCCTGCTGCTTTGGCAGAAGGGGGGGGGGGGGGGGGGGGGGCTC